>NC_051186.1:46354300-46654300 GCF_013339695.2 Rhipicephalus sanguineus | reverse complement strand
TCTCCCCCCCCCCCCCTTCCGAACTGGTCGGACGTGAAGAGTGAGAGGGCAGTGGTCTCTGGAGTGCCATCCTGGGGGCGGTGACCTATGTGCCGAAGAGACGGACCCTCCAAAGACATGCACGTTTGTGATTGGACATTTGCCGCATAAGGAGCTATAGTTGTGCAGCTCCAAAGGCATGCACGTTTGTGATTGGACATTTGCCGCATAAGGAGCTATAGTTGTGCAGCTCCAAAGGCATGCACGTTTGTGATTGGACATTTGCCGCATAAGGAGCTATAGTTGTGCAGCTCCAAAGGCATGCACGTTTGTGATTGGACATTTGCCGCATAAGGAGTTTCCCTGTCTTTGTATTGAAGCGTATTTAAGGAGCAGCAGAGCGTCTGCTCGGCACGGATCGATCGGACTAGATGTCGTTCTGACGATCCTGTCCTCTATGATGTTGTAAATAAACCTCTGTTAAGTTTTCCTCAACGCCGGTCTCTCTGCCTCGGCTTCCTGTTGTTCTGGACGTCCCTGGGCCTGCGGTACGTCTCCCGCCCCTCAGCTCCACGCAACCCCACGAGTCCGCGTCGGCCAACGTCGCCGGTCGTACCAACTGGATGGCAGCGACGGGATTCTGCTCACGACAAGTCGCAACAAGCTCGTGCCAGCATTGGGATCGTCTCCGCCGAGATCATGGCTGCAGGGTGTGGTGAGTGCTTGACTTTCTTCACTGAGATTTTACCAGGCTTTGTCTCATGAAAGGTGGTAATTTTGGGTAACTACTCTACGTTGACCTGTGCATAGGAACGTAGCGTCTTAGTAGTAGTGAAGTTAGCAGCACTTGCAGCAACCATGAATCTGAAGGCACTGAAAAAACCGCTTTTGCTAGAGTTAGCTAAAAGTTTGGGTTTGGATGTTCGAGAACAAATGAGAAAGCCAGAGATTATCGAGGCTATTGAGAACCTTGAGGCAGACGACGACGAGCTCTCAGAGTGTCTAGAGCTAATTGAGGAAGAAAGAAATGAGAGGCTTAGGCGCGAGGCTAAAGAAAGAAATGAAAAGCTGAAGCGCGAAAAGCGAGAGGCAGAGGAACGCGAAAGGCGTGAAAGGCGGGAGGCAGAGGAACGCGAAAGGCGCGAAGAGAGGCAGGCTCGGGAGCGAGAACATGCTCTCAAAATGAGAACACTTGATCATGAAATTCAGGCGATTAAGTGGCAACTGGCACAGCGTCAACTCAGGATTTTCGAGATAGACGAGGACATTGTGTCTTTTCTCGTTAAGTTTGAAAAGGTCTGCGAAGATGTTGGTGTTAGCCGAGACCTTTGGTTGGAGAGGCTTGTCACGTTGCTACCGCGCGAAATTGCAAGCGTTTTGGAGCGCTTATGCACGGAGGAAGCGCAAGACTTTGATAAGGCCAAAGATGCCTTGTTGCGCCACTTAGGTGTTTCAGGTCCTGCTGACTGCGAAAGTCGGGGCAACAAGGTCAGCGCTGAAGCGCTTGAGGACGACGCGCGCTGTGAAGCGCTTGAAGCTGAGAACTGTCGCCAGGCGTTAGAGGCCGAAGCCCGTAGTAAGGCGCTTGAGGACGCCAGGGCACTAGAGGAGGAAGCGCGTCACAGAGCACGAGAACAAGAAGCACTTCGCGTGGCGCAAGAGGTCGAGGCGCTCCGCAGGGCGCGTGAGGATGAATCGCGTCGAAAAGCGCTAGATGAGGAAGCGCGAGAACAAGAAGCACTTCGTGTGGCGCGAGAGACAGAGGCGCTACGCAAAGCGCGTGAGATTGAAAAGTGTCAAAGGCGCGAAGAGCAGGAGGCCGACTTCGAAGGCCAGAGAAAAGGGGCTATCCACGAAAGCGATAGCACGCCCGAAGCTGAAGAGACATCTCAGGGCGAGCTGGCTGACTTAGAGAGTGTCGGGACTACCGTTAGGTCAGACTCAGAGATACCTAGTAACGGCCCAGAGGACAAGTCAGTTCAGCCGCCTAAAGTGTTGGCAGCGAATGTCGCAGGCAGCGCACTTGAGAGTACTAGTGCCGAGACTATGAGCGCTGCGAGCCGTTCGGTAAGAAAAAGGCGCCGGCGCAAACGAAAGGTGAAGAAAAAAGAGACCAGTGGCGGTAAGCGTGCTAGGGCGCTAGCTCGACGCGACGAAATCCCGAAAAGGCGTGCTAGGACAAGTTCCAAGTTGAGAGTCCCGCGGAAATCTAGATCGGACGTGAGGCGCGTCGCGAAAAAAAGAATTTCAGTGAAATTCAGATGCCGAAATCTTCGCCTGGCCTCATCCTTTTCACGGCCTAGTCGAGGCAGGAGCGCAGCGAGATGTAGCGTACGCCGGAATCGTGACAAAGGCTGTCCCCCACCGTGGCAAAAGGCTGACGGCTTAACCCGGAGGGGCACAATGGGCAAGCGATGCCCTTTGTCAGAATCGAGAGGCCGCGGGTCAAAAGTCGCCGCTACTGAGCGCGTCGGACAGGTTTATTCTTTGTTCATTTGTCGAGACCGGACCCCTCGAAATCTGTGGCATGCGCGTCTCCCCAGAGTTCGTCTAAAAAGGTGCTTTTGGAGACACCCTGGGATAACCGCAGCATAAAGATGAATTGACATCTTGAAAGAAGTTAGTGTGTTAATGTGTACTAACGAATTGAGGAGTGAAATTTTGTAATTTGTCACTTTCCTCCTCATCGTAGCGGACATTGAGACGTTTGTTTGGTTATTTGTTTTTTTATATTTAGAGCCATGACCGTCAGCGCTAGTGTAAAGAGCTCTGAATTGTTTTGAAGGAGATGTAGGCTGAGTGTTGAAAGCCTCCGTATTAAATAGCTTTGTTTCGACAGCCGGAAACATAGCTTTTAGCGCTCGAGTAGAGGAGAGCTGTTCGTAGTAGTTACAGAGACGAAGGCTAAATGATAAAAGCCTCTGTTTAACGTACTACTGATTTGTTTTTCGTTACGTGTTAGTATGCGCGTCAGTGTAATTTTAGTTTCTCCTTGTTTTGTGTTAAACGCGTGAGTTTGATTTTCAGTTTATTTCGTTTTGTGTTAAGCGCGTGAGTTTGATTATCAGTTTTATTTCGTATTTAGTTTGCAGCGTTTTGTTTTCTTAATGTAGTACTCATTTGCCAAGAGCAATGAGTAAAAGGGTTTTAGCCGAAGGCTAGGGTTGTGTGCGATTCAGGGAACTTGATGGCATCGGGTACTCTGGCTTGTGTATTTAGGTTCAATTTTTTTATGTGACAGGTTTACAATTGCCTTTTTTTTGTTGTTGTTGTGGTCGTGCTTCATCACGACATGGATTGTGGATTTGAGCAGCCTATTTCAGGTTTGGTTGTTGGAATTGCTGCTGCTATTGTAATTGAGAACAGGTCATTTTGTTTGGAGTAAAAGCCTGGTGGGTCTCAGGGAGAGAGTACGGGCGCTTGCCTGCTTGGCGGTTGTGGTTCTCGCGTGGTTGACACAGGTGCTGTCTTTCGAGAAGGAACGTTGGCCAGCAGAGCGAGAAGCTTTTCTCCGAACTTGGACGACGCTACCAGATGTTCGAGATCACCGGAGGTGGCGGAGGAATGTAGCAGAGCAGCATCGCGGTGTGTACGGCTTCAGCACATCAGCCTTGTCTTCATCGACCTCTCCCCACAAAGGTGATTGACCTTTGTACGTCGAGGTCTCAGCCTGCCGCCGGGGAAGCACCAGTTGGTACGACCGGGTATTTGGATCCATCCCCACCGCTGCCACCAGTTGTTACGAGCGGCGACGTTGGCCGACGCGGACTCGTGGGGTTGCGTGGAGCTGAGGGGCGGGAGACGTACCGCAGGCCCAGGGACGTCCAGAACAACAGGAAGCCGAGGCAGAGAGACCGGCGTTGAGGAAAACTTAACAGAGGTTTATTTACAACATCATAGAGGACAGGATCGTCAGAACGACATCTAGTCCGATCGATCCGTGCCGAGCAGACGCTCTGCTGCTCCTTAAATACGCTTCAATACAAAGACAGGGAAACTCCTTATGCGGCAAATGTCCAATCACAAACGTGCATGCCTTTGGAGCTGCACAACTATAGCTCCTTATGCGGCAAATGTCCAATCACAAACGTGCATGCCTTTGGAGCTGCACAACTATAGCTCCTTATGCGGCAAATGTCCAATCACAAACGTGCATGCCTTTGGAGCTGCACAACTATAGCTCCTTATGCGGCAAATGTCCAATCACAAACGTGCATGTCTTTGGAGGGTCCGTCTCTTCGGCACATAGGTCACCGCCCCCAGGATGGCACTCCAGAGACCACTGCCCTCTCACTCTTCACGTCCGACCAGTTCGGAAGGGGGGGGGGGGGGAGACAATGCCACCTCGGGGAACTGGTAATCCTTTTACGAACAAAGGCACCAGCCTTAGGCAAAAGCACACTCGATGCAAATACGCGTTCCACGGAGGGGTCCCGCGTGTAGCAGTCAGCTTCCCGCCGAAGCGCTCAGTTCAGGGAAAAGGCAGCAGGTGTAGGTGTCTAATCCGTTCCCCGAAGTGAGGGGGGGGGGAGTCCAAGAAGCAGGAAAACTCGTTTGGAGACAGCTGGCCCAGGACCCTCGCATTTGCTTTGTAACACCGGTTATATAGGTCTTCTGTGCTACCGGGAGTGGTCGGTGAGCTGATTACTGGGCGGTAACTTATAAAGCAGCTCGTTTGTATGCGACCCTTGTCGTCGCTGATTCTAGACCCTTTCCCACAAAGGGGTCAGCGAGCCGGACATGGGAATCCTTTGGACGTCTAGAGGCTCTAAATGAAAGCTGCGTTTTTTTAGCGATCGTATTAAGACAGTGAGATTTGAACCCTCTGCCAGAGTACGCATTTGCGAATTGCAAGCTGCATGAAAGACGTTGCTTGTATTGGATCTACTGCGGTTGTTCAGGTCCCTTGCGCCAAACAAGTTCCGTTTGTGATTAGGGAGCGTTACACAGATATAGCGAAGTTTACAGATTACGCTTGGATAACTTCGGAACATGTGCGAGGAAGCTATCGATAATACAGTTCAACAGCGCGTTTGGTTGCACGAAAAAGCGCAGTATTGGGAGAGTCCCGTGACCTGAGCATGAGACGTCATCCTGGCTCTGACAGTAGGGATGCTGACAAAACAGTGAGAATGTAAGTAAGAAAGAGAGAGCTGGTTCATCCGACCACAGATCGTGCTGCATGTCGGTATCGCATGTTTCCTTGCACATTTCCTCGATTCCAACTTTGACTTCGGAGCCTGGCAGCATGCGCTGGAAATCTCGGGGGCCACGCCCCTGTAATGAACCTCAATGAACAGTGATGTTCGGTCCAACGGGCCGACGACGCGCCGGAGAGGCTCGGACTTTCTGTCGCGACGTAGGAGCGGCCCACTGCGCGCAAACGCGCGCCCTAAAAGAGCAGAATGAAAGTTTTTTTTTTTATCCATCCATCCATCCATTCACGCCCCTGCACTCCCCATGTTCTGTCTATCTATCTAAATAACTTTATTTGGTCCTAAGGAGTCCATGGCCCCCTCTTCGCAAGTCTAGTTCAACTGTACCACTTGGGGCACCTTCTCGGCGGTGCGTTTGGGGAAATTTATCATTATTCCTAAAATCTGTAAGAATGGTGATGTTATTACTGTAATCAACAGACCATACACATAAAAGTTGTTCTTCGTGCGCTAACTAGACATACCAGCGCAACAACTGCTGTCAACCTCTCTGTTCGCCGCTTTAAACAACAATGTTGGAAAAATTCCCCACATCGTAATTGTGCTCAGAAATATCTCTTTCCAAGGAAGCGGAGCCAGTCAATCTTATCCTCCGCAGAACGTGACAGCGGCGACACCTCATTTTCTTTAACGCCAAATACAACTGAGACTCTATAATGAAAGAAGTCTTAATCAAGGTTAATGGCGTATCCAGGGTGGGTTTAAACCCCCTCCCCCCGAAACCTTTGTTTTGCATGTGTATATATACACGTGCATGCACGTACATAAAAGGTGCTTTAACCCCCCCCCCTCCAAAAAATGTTCTGGCTACACTCCTGGGTGTGGTCTTAATGGAATAGTAACCAAGCACAGTCTAGTTCAGTGACGTTGTTTACATGTACCTTAATGGCAAGACGCTAGCTATTTCTTTTGTCCTTCGGGCAAGAAAGAAACTGTTAACATATAATAGCCTCCTCATGCATGTGTTAGCAGCAATAATTCACTAAATGATACCCGCAGTAAGAGCCATGCGTGCTACCAGAGCGGCCTTAGTACTACCATCTGAGAAGAAAATACAAACTCACACAGTGTGGACATTCTTAAAAATTGTGATCGCCGTGGTAAGCTCCAAAGCATTTTCACTTTACTGAGAGATGAAGCCACGAACAGCAGCAAGGACACAGTAGTTGCGGTGCGCTATATTGCAGCGCACAAGACGCGCGCATATGGAAGTACAGCCTCCGGGGGCAGTTCAAATAATGAAGCACCTGCAGTGCAGGTGTGAACTAAAACGCGCACTAAATGAAGACAACGCGAGAGTCGTACATTAAATACAGTACGAGCAGAACGTCTATCAACGTTCTCAGTTCGAAGCAACGCTTCATCTGCGTTCCATCGAATCGCAGACAGAACCGATCACCAGTATTATGTAGACAACTACATGTACAGATGCGATAAGGATCAATCGCCGTCGCGAATTTCCAATATCTAAACCGGGCATCTAGAGCACGTCAGCGTCTTCGCAGCGTCATCGTCGGCGTGTGAATATCACAGCGGTTCTGCGGGCGCATCGGTGTTCCCACCGCGCAGGGAAAGGCCTCTGCGAACTGTTCCGTGTTCATCAAGGGCTGGTTACAGCGAACCTTGAGCGACAGGTAGACCGAGTTCTGGAGCTGCTTCTCGCCATCCGCGCCGCACAGAAAGAAACACGTCGCAACGAAGAAGCTCTGGTCCGCCGTGAGTCCAGCCACCCCTTCCTTACGCCTCGTCTCGGCAAGCGCCCAATAGGTCAGGTAGGCAAGCTCCGTACCCGCGTTGTCGGCAAAGGACTCGGTGATGGTTCGCTCGCCGACGGACGAGTCCTGTAACATCGCGTTCGTCTGGAGAATCAGGCAGTCGATCTTCTGAGTAAACTTCTCCTTGAACTGGGGCGTGTAGAAGACGTCGGGTTCTCGGGCGTAGTTGACGTCGATGTACTTGGGGTCGAACGCGTGGGTGAGCTCGTGACCAATCACCTTGCCGAGTGCGCCGTAGTTGAAGGAGTCCGGCGCCGAAGCGCTCAGGAACGGCGGCATCAGAAGCTCCCCGGGCACGTAGATGAGGTGATAGGTCGGCAGGTAGAAGGCGCTCGTGGTCATTTCGTTTAGATCCCAGTCGTCACGGCTCGGGGAGCGATGGTCGGGGTTACCCGGCGGGTAGACGAGCCGTATCTTGTGCGCCGCGACGGCCCGGTAGGAGTCCACGAGCCAGTTTACGAAACTGTCCTCGTAGATGCCGGGAACGTGTGCGTACTGAACGTCCATGGCTGCCGGGGTAAGGACCCTCCTGCCCGGTCCACCTACGACGGCGCGGATATTGCGAAGTCGTCGAACCGCTCCCGCCGCCGACTGCTCGTCCAGCCACGAGAAGTTGTAGGAGACCTCGATCGCGCGACGCACGTCATCCGTCATGTTTCGCGCGTAAGGAATCGCGCTGTCTTCCAGGACGCCCACGAGTTGCAGCTGCAAGAGGCCGTAAGGGACTACCTCGCTCACATAGCCCATGCAGCGCTTCAGGGCCACGGGAAACGTGAAGCTCCAGGTGTCGAACTCGCCGCGGTAGTCGCAAGTCGACAGTTTACTGGAGGCCCCGTAGGAAAGGTACCTGATTATCTTCCAGCCGATAAAGTTCTGCAAGTTCCTCGTCCTGTCCGAATAGGCGGACAGGATGTCGACGACCGCAGACAGGGCGAACTTGTCGTACAGCAGGAAAAGGCTGTCTGAGTCAACGGCGGCGTCGTTGGGCAGGTGTTCGTTGATGGCGTCCACCCACTGAGCGGAAGTGACGAAAGATGAGTTGTACATGGCGTCAATGTCGGCGAACTTGTGATACTTGGGCGAGTAGTCGTAGTCTGAGTTGGCGGCCGTGCTCGTAGCGTAGTCCAGCTCCAAGTTTAAGATCTGCATCGTGATTCCCGGGACATCGACGCTGCGATTGTACGTCCTGATGCACGTCTGCAGCTCCTCTGGATCGAGAATGGGTTCCATCGTGAGCTGCGGGTACTTTATTTCGAACGTGTACCTGTCTTTTGCCTTGAGATGTATCATCACCTTGAGCGCGAAGAAGACGCTGATGGCGTCCTTGAGCGTGAAGGCGACCAGCTGGCGAAACACGTCTCGCACCGCCACGTTTGTCGTCGCAGGCCAGGTGAGACCGCGCCGCTTGAGGACGTCGCCGATGGAGATGGCGTTGTCGACGTCTCCGCTGCTCCAGACTCGCATGCAAGACGACAGGGCCAGACCTGCCTTATCCGCTGCGTTCGTGGAGTCCCGCGACCGTTCGGCCGCCTGGAAGAGAACGAAGCGAAGTCTCTCGTTGAGGAGCGCGAACTGATGCCGCTTGCCCGGGTACTGGTCGGACCAGCGGCCGCACACGTGGCCGTACATATCCGAGCACGGGTCCACGCTGGTGTCCATGCTGGCCTGTAGCTCGCGTGCGAGGTCGAAGCACTTGATCGGGTGCTCACAGTACGGGAAGCTCCAGTCGGCGACGACACTTATGGTGACGATTAAAGCACAGTACGCCGCGACGGCTACGGTCATGTTCAAGCAGTACGATCTCGATCGCCAGTTGGACTCGATTTGAGATGGTCGCCGATCAAGCTGCGGCATCGTTCCTTGTCTGCTGCGGGTCTCGGAGCGCAATGTAGTACGGCGGCTGCCGTCGTAGTGCTGAACGGCTACTCCAAGTAGCTTCCGCCGATCTTCGAAGTCCGATCGACCGATGCCCTCGTTCGCTTGTAGGGGCGAAGACAACGTCCTCGGGTGCAGTAACTGGGAATGCTTCGATCGACGCGTCATCTTCAATGGCGAAAAGCTGGCACCGAGTCTTTCGCCTACACTCTTTCTTGGAAGACTGTCACCCACCGGTTGAATCGAGGTTCCCTTACCGGGCCGGTCACGTGCCGCCGCTGTCGATGCCGCCAACGCGAAAGTCCTTCGCGTCATTGAAAGACCTGTCGGTCGTGTTCGCTTATTCGGCGAAACCAGCGGTGTCCATTCCTTCGACAGATTCGACAGCGTCGGTGACCACGATGCCGCTGTCTTCGGCGATGGTGACGTAATGGAAGGGCTGTCCAGTCGTCGGTTCTCCTCGAGGTGTGGAGCCGGTGTAGACGTTCTTTCGGCGAACTGTCGAGGGGCCGATACCTGGTAACGTCTCTTTGTCGTGGAAGCGTGTACGAGCTCGGACGAAGCACGTCGTCCGCGAGCAGCTCTTGCTAACGAGTCACTTCCCGGTGATTCGAGTGGAGATCGCCCTGACAGCGGCAGCGACCGCACCCGTGGAGGATTGGTCCAGCATTTCCATGAGGGACTTCCTCTGCCAATGTCGTCCATTGGGTCTTCCTGGAGTGAAGAAAGGTTGAAGACAGTCAACGTAGCCTGACCGACCGAATCAAGATATTTTCTTCTTCGTCTTCTCCTTCAGTGGCTGAGTGCTAATAGCGTACTTTTCCTTCTTCACTGTAGGTTTACTTAGCACATTTCTGTATCATTTCTTTTTAACATGCAGATTGTTCACAAATCAAAGAAAACGATTGCTGGAACAACCTCTCCGAAGAAGGGGCTTAAGTTTATCCCTTCCGGTGGTTCTTTCCTCTGGTGCAACTGAAATGGGCTTTAGCCACAGGAACGTTTGCGAAGCCGTGTGCGGTTTTTTACGGGAAACAAAAAGAATAGAATGTTAAGTTTATCTACAATTTCACTGTTTCAACCTATTGGTTTCTTTTTTTTTTCTTGAAAATCTGGATTGGACCAGTGAATTTATTTTTATACCATTCATTCCTAACCATATTCGGATTTTAAAGCAATCTGATTTCTAAAATAAGGTACCACCCGTTTCGTGGCCGATCCCCCACGGTGGGTTGCGCCAAGTAGCTGAGGATCAACCAACCAGCCAACTTAGCACAGGCCACATTCAGGCCAAACTGGCGATTACGCCGCAACAAATTTTTCCGTTCACTCCTCTGTCCTCGTTCCACTTACGCTGTGCAAACATGACGATATTGAATCTCCAACTAGCCTAAGCTACCATTCAATCATACCGCGCTTAAAAGCCTTAAAACCAGGCATCGAAGTATAAATGTGTGTGCAATCGCCGACCAGCTTTGGGCTGTCCAGCAGGCCCGAGAATCGGCCGACAGGCTTGGCCTGGCGGTGCCAACGTGGGAGTCGCTCGCAGCCCGCTAGGGCGAGTCCCGCAGGACATCGATAAAGTTGTTTCGATCGATCAATCAATCAATCAATCAATCAATCAATCAATCAATCAATCAATCAATCAATCAATCAATCAATCAATCAATCAATCAATCAATCAAATCAAATCAATCAATCAATCAATCAATCAATCAATCAATCAATCAATCAACGTACAAGTGGAAGCACATATGGTTAAACAGTTTTCAAATACACTCGACTGCACTGCTGTTCTGGCCACTAACACCAGAGTACTGCTGTCATTGTGATCATCATCACCATTGTTGCGAGTGGTATTTTCGACCACATTGCTATTCGCTCCCTATTCCCTATAGGCGCTATTGCTTTTCAATATGGTTTTGAATGTTCAATCCACACGGTTGATGAAGTATTCTAATAGTAAGAACTATAATAACCATACACTGTAAGGGACGTTATCAGTTCTGGTATAAATATATTTTTAATCATATCTGTAGGCAGCAGATTTTCTACAACTCCCCTCCCCCATGAGTGGGTGGGGGTCAATATTACATGGATCCGATTACCATCATCATCGCACACGCAGACAAGTTCTGATTTCTATCTGTCTGTTGTGCTGGAGCGGCATGAGCTTACTTTGAGCGATACGTTTCCGCTGGAAACGTGTGTAACTTCAGTGCTCGAAATTTTCCGCGAAAGTAGAGCAGCGTTTTTGATGCGGCCAAAACAGCTTCAACCGAAGTGGAGACGTTTCGCCATCTCCCGATCAATACACGCACTACACACCGCGTTACCGCTCTCGGAATCTATCGGCAAGTGCGCTACTTTTGCATTCTTCTGTACTACACCACGTCTCAAGTACCGTGTCTGCAATGTCTTTCTTGTTCATACGCACACACACACACACACACACACACACACACACACACACACACACACGCACACACACACACACACACACACACACACACACACACACACACACACACACACACACACACACACACACACACAAATACTAGCCTCTACTTTAAAAGGCAATACAAGTGAAAGGCTAGTCTCTATACACCTCGGAGCATAGTGTTTCATAGTATGAAACTCTATGCCTCTGAGACTGCAAGAGCTGAGCCGTTTCTAGGCCGCCCAGTGCAACTGCTCTATTAAACTAGTATTGTAGACTGATAACAGATATTCGAGATATATGACAGTTCAAAATGCAAACGGAACTTCAGACTAATTGTATTTCTAGGACATTAAAAAAGAGTCAAGCTAGACGCGTTCGCCGTGTGATCTCGAAGGCTATAAATTCTCCAGCGCAGTGTCGGTCAAGTCGGATAGATGGCGCAGCTATTCCAATCGAGCTAAGGTCGTGCTGTGCCCGACCTTTCTCTTAAAAAAAAAGCTCCTTTCCTCCTCTCCAGCTGCAATTCCTAGTGCTCCAATCCATGATTGTCATACATGGTGCCTAGGGGACGTCACAATTTATTTTTTATTATTATTTAAGCATACTACAGCTGAGCGAAACACAACAGAAAAATAGGAACAAACTGCGCAGTGTGCAAGGATTGTTAAAAGATAATTACATAGTGCTAGAAAAACATTTCCGCTGAGAACGATGTGGTAATCGAATGTTAACTTTATCCAGCAGCTGTGTCATGCAAGAAATTTCAGGATTTATGACAGTGAAAAGGAGCGATCACAATGAGTATCATGTAATGAGTTCCAACATCAATAGTGCCCACTCGATGGAGTAAAATGTTTGAATGTGTAAATGCACTTGCGGAAAGGTGCGAGATTTATGCATGTTTACTTCGAACAAGAGATGGATTGGACAGCGTAATATATATTGCCACCTGGATGATGAACTGAGGCGAGCACGAGCCCGCATCGAGCAAAAAACAAACGAAGAAGTCGTGTGGGACAGCGCGCGCTCTCGCTCAGTCTTTGTTGGTTCTGGTGCGGCCATATTATTAGACCTGCGTCAGTCTTTCTGCCAGCGTTGTATTTCTTGCCCGGGGACCTCCTTTTCGCACGTGACAATATATATAAAAATAAAAAAAAGACGATTCAGTAACTTTCGTGATTCATTTTCCTGCCGCACTGAAAGCGATTGAAGCTGAGATGCGTGTGTGAATAGCTGATAAATGTGACAAACTGCGCCCATACGTATACGATGAATGAAGCGTGTGATATTTGTTCTATGGGCTCCATGGCGCCAACTTTCTAGTGCTTACAGGTATTCCAGGCGGGAGAACTGTACTAAAGGATTCAGGAGCATTTGCCCTATCGGGAAAAGGAGGGCAAGCAAAACTTGGCGTGTGGCCGTGTGCGTGCGTGAAGTACTTCTCTTTCTTTCTTTCTTTCTTTCTTTCTTTCTTTCTTTCTTTCTTTCTTTCTTTCTTTCTTTCTTTCTTTCTTTCTTTCTTTCTTTCTTTCTTTCTTTCTTTCTTTCAAAATGCACAGTGCTCCCTCCTAACTTTCTCCTTCCTCCATGCCGGGAATGGGACATTCATCCATGTGCTTAGCAGCGCAACACTTCCGTTGCTACAGGCCACAGCGACGGTCATGCGTTCATATACAGGCAACAGCGACGGTCATGCGTTCTTAAACAGGCAACACTTCCGTTGCTACAGGCAACAGCGACAGTCATGCGTTCATATATAGGCAACACTTCCGTTGCTACAGGCAACAGCGACAGTCATGCGTTCATATATAGGCAACATTTCCGTTGCTACAGGCAACAGAGACGGTCATGCATTCATATACAGGCAACACTTCAGTTGCTACAGGCAACAGCGACGGTCATGCGTTCGTATACAGGCAACAATGAAATTTGGCAACGTCAAGTAACAACTTACCTCGATAAAAGCTCAAATTACCATATCACAAACGGCTCAGAAAAGCACTGATTATTGGAAAACGGTGCGTACAACTAAGCATGTGACCGGCGCACTTCGAGGGCCGCATTTCTCTACACTTGCCGACGTTTATTCGCGTACAACGGTTTTTCGCTTCGACGTCTCGGCACTGTGGACTAAGACGTCATTCTAAACGGCATTACGAACTCTCAGTGGCGCCGCGCATAACCTGAACTCGTCCACGTTGTTCGTCTTTAAGGGGCCCTGCAACACTTTTCCAAGTAATCATTGAATGTGTTCATTAAAATCGCTTATGGCCTCACAAATCTATTGCCGCAAAGGTTTTGGAATCCGTCAAGTACGAGCGGAGTTACAGGGACTTGTCGCACGCTTCAAGCGCTTTCTCTCTCCTTTCTTACCAGCGAGCGCGCTGAAAGCTACGCAGGGAGGGCGATGACAAGGGGGCGAGACTATCCGTTCCTGCATCAGCGCACGTCATGACTTTGAGCACTTTCCTTTCTTTTTTTCTTCGAACGAGCGGCCTCCATTCAATGTGATCGCCCACGCTCGCTCTAGAGTTGCTGTATATGCTACCTTTAGGTAGCCGAGTTGCGCATAGGTCTGGCTAGCAACCACAGCTATGCGGCAAAGCCGCTCTTCGTTCTTGCAGGCCACATGCATACCGTGTCGCTCATTGACAAGTTTGGCGTGTCGAAGACCTGTGATTAACTTAACTTTTGATGTCTGGCGCCAATCCGATTCGCTGCAGCGGCGGCGTAGAGAAACACAAAAATTGGCCCAAGCGTCAGCTTCTCCGCAATGCATGGTTGCTAGCGGCGTTTGGAAGACAGATGCGCAACTCTGCTACCTAAAGGTAGCATATACGGTAACTCTAGCTCGCTCTGGCACGCGGCGGCATCCCGCGGTGTCCACGGTAACTATACGCAGCCCACTATGCTCAAATCGGCCTACGGCCGTGGAATTTGGGTATATGGCGCAGTAATTTGGGTATATGGCATCATTTGTAGAGAGAAGAGGGAACGATTTCTAGCTGACTTTGAGAATTGATTGCAAATTCCAGGCCACGTCCTGCGCTATAATGTTTGGCTCTCGTGTTCTCGGGAGTCTCGACTACCAATCGGCAACGTTGTTTGAAAATGCTTTAAATATGTTGCCGGGCCTCTTTACGCCGTTTTATACGCGTTAGCGACCAGAGGACTTCACTTTTTTGTTTTCTTTCTTTAGCATTGTTCTTTACCCGCCATGGTGGCCTAGTTATTATGGTGCTCGACTGCTGACCCGAAGGTCGCGGGACCGAATCCCGGCCGCGGCAGCCGCATTTTCGATGGAGGCGAAAATGCTTGAGGCCCGTGTACTTAGATTTAGATGCATGTTAAAGAACCCCAGGTGGTCGAAATTTCCTCCACTACGGCGTCCCTCATAATCATATCGTTGTTTTGGGACGTTAAACCCCAACAATTATTATTACATTGTTATTCCTTTGTGCATGCGCATTTCGTTTCTCTTCCATGTTTCGTTTTAAGCATCGGGACGATGATCTTTCAGAGCGGCAGGAATGCCACGCGCGCTCAGTTTTGCTACTTTTTATGTAAGTGGCTTATTACATGTGTGACAACTGCCTTGCACAAACCGCGCCCGAATGGCTAGGGACCTTCCAGATTATTTTTGAAACTTCCGATAAGGTTACGCGCACAACGTGAACATTAGCGTCCATTCTGGAACTTACGCGGCCAACAACGATAACGCTGGAATATTCGATAGCACAAGTAGAAATGCTGACCCGCTTTACCGCTTGGCAGCCCGACGAATGTCCGCGCCGCTATTGTGGCACTTAAAGAGCACCAGATGGTCGAAATTTCTGGAGGTCTTTACTACGTCCTGCCTCATAATCATATCGCGGTTTTGGCATGTAAAACTCCACAAGTTATAAAGAATCGACAAACCAACTAAGTGATTCTGAAAGAAATCCTCTCGCGCAGTCTGAAACATAGGGCACTTAAATGACAACGTGTTCGGATCTTCTCCATCAAAACATCACTTGATCTGCAACATTAGGCTTCCATAACGACTAATCAGCTTAATGAACTGGGACACTTTTAATTGTGCAAGGACTACATTTCACTGCCGGTGTTCCTATGCATTAGCAAAAGTACACGCTGTGTGGCCCCAGAGCCACGCCTACATTTTTTCTTTGTTAACTGAGGCTGAAACGAAACAGCCTGAGGTCCCTTTAGGAAAACGCTGCATAGTTAGTAATTAACCGTCTGTCTCCGTTGGTAAGGCTGCTTTATATGTCGCTTCAGCTCAGAGCGAGCTAAAATTTTCCGAATTGCATAACTCCATGTGATCCGTTTTCAGCGCTAATGGCCGTATTATTATTTAGAGGCCGGATATTTAGGCATAAAAAACACGTTAAAGGTGCCAGAAATGGGCAGGCAAAACAACGTCTTAGGCTTCCAAAATCGTAAATATAGGCACAATAAATTTTCAAATAAATGCAAATAATTTCAAACGAAGACGTGCGCGGCCTCTATCTACGACAGCAAAACAAAAGTGTTATTGCTTAAGAGGGCACAGAGGCGCCAACAGTTGAACATAGCCATGAAATTATGCTTTGCCTCGCACGGTTCCCAGAACACGGTCTCTCCCGTGTTCTGCACGGTGAGTGAATTGTCCACTGTCGAATCAATAACTTTTATAGGTATTTATAGGTATTACAAAAACGCTATAAAAGCCCTTCTGAGCCTCTAATTCATGCTCATGTATCAAAGTGGCGCGATAGGAGCGCAAGGAACAAAATACGCAATTGCCTGAAATCCGGTCTCTGATTTATTATTCTACCGTTGTAGACGTTTATCCGACGCAGCCCGATGAGACTGTGACGCAGGCATTCTTCACGTGGCACGCCGCAGTATCAGGTTAACTAATTAACGAAATATTACTAGTTTGCGATGCAGTGCAGTGAGAATTCAAGGAACGTTGTCTTCGTAGTGTGCAGTGCGAAAGAGGACAGTGACGCGCGGAAGTCCGTTTAATTAAAGCTGCAGGAACGACAAGTCAGCAAACTGATATCAGAGCCCTTTGTTGCATTTACGTTAGACCCGGCTCTTTCTCTCTCTCTCACTCTCTCTCTCTCTCTCTCTCTATATATATATATATATATATATATATATATATATATATATATATATATGTGAGTGTGTGTGTGTGTGTGTAGTCACGTTGTTGTGACATTCGAGAAGGCACCAGTCGGCTGGTTCATGACGAAACTTCGACGATAATTCAAACTACAAGCGATACACGCTGTACACACTGATAGCGGCGAACAGAGCGTCGGCAGTCGATAATCTGATCTGTGGTTTAGGCACGTCGGCATTTACACATGCGGCATCGAACGTTCGAGTCTAATCGATGGTGTCCGCGCTAGTTCCAGAATAAACTTTACTGTTCGCGTCTACGGGCTCAAGCCTATCAGAAGATTGTAAAATAATCTAGAAGGTTCCCAGATATTTGTCCGTGGTTCGCGAAAGGCCGTGGTTGTACTACACTCTAAGAAAAAAAAGAGTATGCGTGACTCTTTTCGGAGAGTTCTGACTTGCCACGTATAGGACTCTCTTTAAATAGTCACGGTGACTCTCTCGGTGGGTCAGGGTCGGCTCGCTCTAGGAGAGTCCCCCGACCCTCTAGGAAGAGTTGAGAGACTCTCATCCGAAGGATCACGTTACCACTTATAGGGAGTCAGACGACTCTTGCCGGTAACACTCCTACGTAGGTCAAATGACTCATACCGAAGCGTCAAGTGACTCCACGAGTATTTTAAGCTACTCATTTGACCCTTGCTCTACTTTTGCGCGACTGCTGTTGAATATAGTGAAGTATTCATTTTAAGCAAGTCCAATAATACTTGCCGTTCTGCCCAGCGACTGCAAAAAGGGAATAGTTAAGTTTTAGCATTATTTTAATAAATCTCGTCAAAACAACACATATTTTCCAGCAAAGTTATATAGAAAGCGCGAAAAGATGGTATTTGATTTCCCATTAAGAAGTTTGGGTATTCCTCGTTTACATGCTTCCATGAGTATAGCCAACTAAAATGTGTGACTGATGTGCATAGTGTCATATAGTGCAAAATAATCTGCAGAAATGGGCATCATGTTTCAATCTTTATTCCTTATGATTAAGAATAAATCAAAAAGTGGTGACGGCTGGAGGTCTCAGACTTGTGGCTTGCTAGGTTGTCGCTCCTGTTCAGTGTGAGCACCATGAACAACGGTATCTGAAAAGCAGAACGTGATATTATGATCAGAAAATGAAATTGCAGTAATGGTTTGCAAAACCTACAAAATACGTTGTTCACATAGACACAATGAAGGAACGAAAACAAATTTTCACGTAAAAGGCAGCGGGAACCTCGTCTCGCAATAGGCACTGACTATACACCAGGGGCGTAGCCAGAAATTTTTTTCGGGGGGGGGGGGGGGGTTCAACCATACTTTATGTATGTTCGTGCGTGCGTTTGTATGTGTGCGTGCCTATATACGCAAGCAAAACTGAAAAATTTCGGGGGGGGGGTTTGAACCCCCCAACCCCCCCCCCCCTTGGCTACGCCCCTGCTATACACGAATGAAAGCACTTTTTTTCTGAGAAATCGCTTCAAAATTTGGTTTCAGAATAAACACGGTTTTGCGCCGGCTTACCCCGACACCCAAACACTTCCTCCGGCAGTCAGGGGCACGCCGTGAGCGGTTACTGACCGCATGTTTTACAAACGTAACCCATACTCAGATAAACACATGCGAGTACGAGGGCCCGAACAACACCCAGCGCGTGCGGACGCCGTCTACGTCGAGATCAGACATGTCATATGCTAGAATTAGCACACATAACTCCCACAATCACGTACACTCACTCGATTCTGTTATAGCGCCCAACGTCATCGCAGTGTATGCAAACCACGAAAACAGCAAACAGAAACGAAGAAAAAAAAGTGCACGGCGACGGCCGCAACAACGGGCGCCGTCGAAAGTCTAGCATTTTCGCCTTACCGGCGAGGCGTGTCCAACTTGAATGACTACCGCATACGTTCTGGAAGCCACCGTACTATATCTGCACCTCAAGCTACCGTCTTTAAGCCAACAAAAACCATTATATATAGTGCGCCTGAGCGTTCTGTACACAGACGTTTTTTTTTTTTTTTTTTTTTTTTCACGTTCCCACGCGCGGAAGCACGCAGCACACTCAAGGTCGATGGAAATGTTATTATGAAGTAGACTAAAGTGCATCTCAAAACGACATCTTGCACCTTCAGTAGTGCAGACACAACACGCGATCAGCAAGAAATGGCCCTTGATAATTGTTTGCATGGCTCACTTTATGGGAGCTTGTACAGCAACGCGCATAACGGTGGCAACTCGTTAACCGACAGCTTTAGTTGGGCATCCGCAACAGCCCCGCGGACACGGGCTGCTGTTGGAAATGGCTGGCAGATAACTTCCGCAGAGCTGCTGCAGACGCCCAGCTAAAGCTGTATAATTAGTGCCTACGAAAGCAGTACACTCACCGTTAACTGGCGCCCGTTGACGGTATCCGCAGCTCCATGACTATTCCGCCCTGCAAGCGTCACTTCGTGCGCGGAGCCGGCGTCAACACCGTCGAAAACGCGCATGAACATGAACTGATGAAACTTCAAGACACGCAACCCGCGCAACCAACGCAACGCATTCCAATAGCATAGACGAGGAGACTGAGACGACTGAGAGAGAAGGCAGAAGCGGCGCGTCACCCCGGCGCCAACCCCGTCTCCGTTGCCGTTGGCGAGCAACGCGCCACAACGGCGCCAAAGGGCAAGCGCGCGATATGTATGGCGTATTCGCAATGCCCATAGGGAACCCAAGCTCAAGTTTGCGGCGCGACGACAGCGCCGCGCCAGCCGCGCTGCGGCTCTGTCGGAAAGCTCTGAACCGTCGCGCGGCCGACTCAGCCCCTTTCACGGTAGCGGTAGCGCACGTGCGCACGCGTTCTTCTCTCGGTGCGGGTAACTGGGAGGCCGTCAGCTGGGTACGTTGAACCAAGAGGCTTGCTGTGCGAAGCTTCGCATTTCCACGATGGCAGAAGCGACCCCGCGGAAGTGCAAGCGTGGTCCCGAAGTATTGCGGTTTAGTGGCCAGCCACAACAGTGCAGACAAGGCACACGATTCACGTGTTAAACTGTATCGGTTCCCGGGCGTGTCGCACGAGAAATAAAGGCGGCAAGCGTGGATAGCTGACAGCGCTGTGTCGCCTTCTATTTTGGCTGTCTGAGTTCATCGCTTTCGTTCGTTCCGACTACCTGAATCGGTAAGTAACGGGGCGCATGCACGCAGCGACTACAGTAATGATTACTCGCTGTCTTCTCGCATTGTTAAAGTCCAGTTACGGTTGTAGGTGAAGCAACTTTGTGTTTGGTTCCCCGTGCTCGTGAGACCTACCCGTCGTTGTTGAACGTTCACATTCGCGTTATACCGTTAGCGTTGCGCGGTTGGTTGAATTCAACTGAACTCCGCACATTGTCAGAAGTTCGGCGCCTGCATTTCACGCGTCGGGAAGGCTGCTGTATCACGCCGGAACGGACGTCTGTGCATTTTCAGCAAGCTTTGACATCGTTCTGCAGGTTTGCTTTGTTTTTGTCACTTTATTGGGGTGATATATATTTAAGCCGCTAAATATAACTGGCACTTAATACATGCTTTGCAATTGCAACCTTGAAGTAACCACCTTCTGACTTTGTGCGATTTTCTAGCCGCGTTCACGCAACAGGTTTTATACGCCTGTCAAGTCGGTATCATAAAAAGAAACTGCAAGCATGACGCGAGAGCCGAAAAAACGAGGCGAGCAGTTCATCTTGCTTCACAGTAGTTGAAGCTCAGCTAGCTGCCTCGCATCTTAATCGGCGGGTGATTCTCCAGCGGCACGGAGGACTTGACTCTAACCTTCTCAGGAAGCAGTGCCATGGCCGTATAATTTTTTTTTTCGCACGCCGCAAACGTTTGTTCACGAAAGTACACGGCTGCTACTGTAAGCATGCCATATCAAAACAACAATCATATGATTCGTAGTCCACGCCGCAGAACATCGATAGCGTGTACGGCTTCATTTCGGAGTGCATGTGGACCATTATTCATCTTTAACGTGACAGAATGAGACTTACCTCGAGGTATACGTCCTACACGGTGTAATCGCGACTTGGGAAATGCATTTCGCTTTGAGTCGGGCGTGGTTGTCGTCGATCGTCTGCTCTTCACCGTTAACGTGATTGACGAGCCTTCCTCATTTTATCAAGTTCGCTTTGCGGAAGTGCCAGTCAAGCTCGAAGATTCTTTTGAAGCCGCACTGCACGCGGTACATTGTGAGACGCCGCAAGTGCACCGCGAGAGCTCTGCACGTGCACGGAAGCGAGCGGCAACGCGGTGGAGAGAAGGGAAAACGCTCGCTGATCACGCCCCAGTTTCTCTTTTTCTGCCAGAGATGGCGCTGCCTGTCAAGAGCAGCAGCGCCACTAAGCGTTGCTTGGGAAGCCTATAGACTGTCGCGCCACCGAGCGGAATTCAGGAGCGTCCTCTCGAGGAGGGTTAGTAGACGACAAAATGGCGGCACTATGCAATCGCTCCCTTGTTCGTCTGTGCTAGCCTCAGTGTTAACGCGTTGGCAAGAAAGGAACACCACGACTTTGCATGTTCCCTGCATCAGTGAACAAACCGGGCCCTCCGTGACACGAGAAATCGGATTCGTTCTTGAGAGACGCGAAGTTTTCGTGAAAATGGGGCGTGGCAACTCGCGCTTTCAATGCTAGCCCACAGTGTACACATACTATCAGCTTCGCGAGGCTTTCTGTAGCCACGTAGGTAAGTTAATTGTTATCGTCTGACATATTCAGTTGAAGCTCACCCTGTTTTACTTGCATATATAATTGGTCAGTGTTTCTTGTAGTGCATGAGTCCCATAACACTGTACGCGGGAGGGAGGGCGCGGGCTCGCAATGTGCTCATGTATAACTGAGCGATCTCAAGTTGGCGATAAATTGAAATAGGGCTTCTATCCTTTGTCAGCAAAGCGCTGTTACGAATCGTGCGAACGACGTTTCAATCATTCGAGGACGCGTCTGCTCGACGTCTTTCGTGGAGCGAACGCTTTCAATCCACGCCGTCCTTCGCCAGTGTGTTGAGTTTCATAGCCACCGCTGCGCCGCTTGTTTTTGTACGTTTGTTGATAGGTGGCAGCACACTGCAAGCGATTTGCTTGTTGACCGGTCTGAGAGCAAAACGTTCTCCGCGCCCAGACCACGACCTCCTCTGGAGGTCGTGGCCCAGACGTCTCTCTAATTGTGAACGTGGTGACGCGGAGTGGTCGAAGTCGTTCGGCGGAGGAAATTCATCAGATTGCTTTCAGCAATGATGTTGAAAGAAACCATCTTGACGACGAGGATTTTTCACTGGACGTAGAAGACTGAAAGCACCGAGAGTGACAGCGACGATGAACCACCAGCTGCTAACTCACGAGGAGCGAGTTGCACTTCACGTCCCCTCGTGCGTTAATGTTCTTTCACGCTCGTGAGTCACTTTGATTGTATTTAATGTATAATATCCTTGAGCGAGATCAAAATAAAAGCATAGTTCCTCTTGTGCATTGCAAGTATCACAATTATTGTGGATATTATGGAGCGCCGCATGCCGCCAACACGCTCGAGCTCGACCAGCGAAGCGCAATGGTTAGAGCGATGGAACGTGCAGTCACGGCCACAATCCACGCCTCTGGGCGAACTTCTTCGACGTTGCGAAAAGCATACGTGTGCATTCTTTTCGATATTCATGTTTCGATCGTGCTGATCGAACCTGCAACATGCGAGTGAAGTACACACGGTTAGAGTCTCAGCATGGCTGTGACACAAGCGCTACTGAATGGCATGTTAAATGCTTGTGTTCCGTTGAATACGTAACTCCGCGTTTCCGACCGCGCAAGTAAATGACGACGGGGTATTATCACAGAACACTTGTATGTTTGCAAGCCATCATCACGCGCAGCAGCGATGGCGCTACTCGCTGGCGGTCTACTACTGCGGCAAATCCGTCAGGCAGGCTCGGTACGTACTACCTGAGGGTGCCGTTCAGCTCATACGTCAATTCTAGTTCATGCAGGTTTATGTAGCACGCACAGGATTTCGCAAAGCATCGTTATGCACGGTAACGGAGCTGAAATATAGCCTTTCACTTCGCAGCAAATAATTAGGTGGCGAGTACTTAGCACTTTCCATGGTTTGGGAAAGTATTTTAGTCTCATATCCATTTCAGCACAGCTCATGACTTCATCCGGTGAAAGTGGCACGGTCCGTACGTCCGCACGTCCCATCTGTTCCTATGCTAACAAACGGGTTGACCCTCCTCCTGGCGCCATCTTGAAAAGCACGGCGCGCCACCTATAGTTCGTGGGCATTGCGAATACGGCGGCTCTTTCATGACGGAAGCCAATCGAAACGCGCTTCAGGGGCGTCCAGTGACTCCTTCCGAACTGCTAACTCTTTTTCTCTGCCTGTACCTTCCAAAAGGGGTCACATGGACGCCCGAAGAGAGTCACGGTTCCATGACCCTCTTTTGACTCTTTTTTTTCTTAGAGTCTGGGCCCGGGTTTAACGTCCCAAAACCACGATATGATTATGAGAGACGCCGTAGTGGAGGGCTCCGGAAATTTCGACCACCTGGGGTTCTTTAACGTGCACCTAAATCTAAGTACACGGGCCTCAGACATTTTCGCCTCCATCGAAAATGCAGCCGCCGCGGCCATTTTTTCTTAGTGTACGTGTAACAAACCGGTTACGTAGAAGTGCAAAAAGAAGCGCGCGTATGTGTATATGTATACGCACACATATATATAATGCACTGGGTGAGTGCATCTGCTAAGTAAGAGGTTTGTCATTAAAATGTAAAGCTTACTTACATTGGGATTCCACGTTCAAGACAAGCATTTTATGTAATTTGTTGTTTGTTTCTTTTTCTTTGACCCTGTCTACACTTCCTATACGATACAACTCGTACTTACATATTCAGGATGACCCATGTCACTGGCTCATATCTTGTTCGGTAAACGTTCGTTTAAATTTTTTTGCGTCTTTCTTTTTTGTCTCAAAGCAACACGTCGCACTCCTTGTTACTCTGTGCATATTCGTATTTATTTAAGATAATTCAGTAGGGACACCTCATAGCACTGCTACCTTCTTAAAAGTGTAGCGGTCAGATCCGGTTTGTAGCTGTAGATCAACCGTTTCGAAGGGCAAGACCACCGAAATGATCATCATCTACCTGCCTGGAATGGAACAGCCTAAGGTTGACCAATGAGCTTAACAGTGAAAACGCAGCACACACTTTTTATTTTTTCAAACCAGTCGAGAGCCTTTTGGGGCCTGTTCATCTTTGGTGAAACATTATTCAACGAAATACTGCCACAGTTAACTAGTAATACTGCTCAGAAGCTCCGTCCTCATGCAAAGAAATAAGAAAATTTCGCAGAATACTCTGCAAGACATCAACGCTACGTCGTTACGCGAAGTTTCGAGCCTTTTATTTTCTTTTTAGGGCATATTTATAGACTGCACTCTTGCTCCCTAAATGCACGACCTTCGGGAAAGGACGTCGATATCAGTGATGAAGATTGAGTGAACACGGGCGATGGGGCACAACTTTAACTATATCAACAGTACTATATCGCAAAAGGAAGACGCCCTCGACATAAAAGATTGACAGATCAATGGACAAGGAAGCTGATAAGAGGACGCCACGAATCGAACACTGTCTGCCAAACTACAACAAATCACTTGGAAAAGAAAAAAGAAATCAACAGATGAAGTAGCGGGGAAAAACATCAGAAACAGAAGATAGTGGGGAACCACCACCACTGTGTTTTCCAGCTCGCATACCCAGAGAACGCGTCTTCTTATACAAAGAGATCGATCTGTTTCCTTCCACAGAACGGCCCACTTTCGGCGAGCACAGTGTAGCGAGGCATCCGAACGGCAGCAAAGAGGAATCTGGAAGCCTGCCATCTCTACGGAACTTTCCCTATACCGGCTTTTCTTTCATCCCCTTTGTCCCCCGCGGCTCTATGGTTCGCTTGCTTCCGTTTCCTCTTCCGCGCTTCCGGTGTGGTGGCCGTGATGTCAGGTCCTATATTTATCCCCACAATTCAAGCAGCGCCGTCCCCTACTCGCCAGCTTGCGAACCCCTCCTTCGCCTTGTATTTTCTCTTTCCCCCAAGAGCGCTTCGTGGTGAGGAATTACCTCGTATCTGCAGGAGTAACCGGAGGAAATTATGCTACGAAGGCGTCTTGCCTATCAAAAATTGCAATTTTAAGAAAAAGCAGTAGATGTCTCATCGAATGGTAAAACTGACCGTCGGCGTCAACACGAGTGATGCGAAAAATCATCATAATGTGATGACGGCTCCCTCTGGCGACATCATGACGTCGCAGGCCGTCAAAATTATTGACGTCATCATGACGACACGCGACCACACGACATCGTCTCTTGGCCAAAGGTAAGCCGATTCCGGAGGCACTGCAAGATCACGTGAGGTGTAGAAAGCCTTCAATGATACCGATCCCGGAGGCAGTGCAAAAACCGCGTTGGATGCAGAAAGCTTTCGGGGGGTCGGGGATCAATACAATCGGCAGCGAAAAAAAAAAAAAAGATGACGGCCTTCACCTTCGAGTCGTATTAAGCAAATGCATATGGGACCATGTGTTTAACCTGATACGCCTCGTGAGAAGGGTCACGTGTCGAAAAGCCCGCGTTCGGCATGAAAAAAGCTCATGAATCAAACACGCACGCGCACGCGCGCGCGCGCGCACACACACACACACACACACACACACACACACACACACACACACACACACACACACACACACACACACGCGCGCGCGCGCACACACACACGCACGCACGAGCGCGAGCGTGCCTTCTGGTTTCACGCACGCGTGTTAAGCCACTTCGTCTTTGCGGTGTCCGCGTGACTGAAATGTTAAAAAAACAGCGTTCTCTTGACTCCGTCTTCTTCGTGAAAACGCCGAACCGAGGCGATAAAGAAAATAAAGACGATTCCACGGCGCAGCAGACATCATGGAAAGCTTCTGCGGATAATCGACTGTTGGGGTTTTACGTCCCATAACCACGATACGACTACGAGGCACGCCGTAGTAGAGGGCACCGGAAACTTGGACCGCCTGGGGTTACTTGTTCCTTATTACACCAACATTAACGTTACAGTGGCTACCCTCACTGGAGCCATTTCCCGTTTTAACGTCCCGATGACTCTAGGGCACTAGCTCAAAGTAAAGCTGTTGCGCCTTGTCACTCAGCACTCGCGAAGCTGCCAGGGTGCGGAAAGCAACGATGACGTCAGGACCGTTCTGAGATGCCGTCCCTGCGAAATGTCTTTCGACATGGTACTTGAAAAACAGTGCAAAAGACGGGACCAACAAAGAGAAGACGCATAAAACGCCGTCTTTCGACGTACCTCAAGTCAGCTCTCCTGTCAATCTCTCTCTCTCTCCAGTTGCGTATGACGTCATCACTTCGCGTCTTCCACTATGCCCTCCTCCCCCTCCTCCCTTCGTTCTCACTTTAGCACCTTATTTTCCTTTTGGTTCCACGCGCATACACAAAACGCGGAGCCTGAGAATAAACACGTCAAAGCCATTCGTGACGTGACCGCAAAAAAAAAAAAAGAGAGAGAGAGAGAGAAACTGATGGCCGACACCGGAGATGACGCGAACAGTTGGGTGTGCGGTGAAGCACCGGACAGAGAAAAAAGAACAGAAAAACCGCCAGGCGCGCGAAGAATGCCGGGAATGTTCGCGTGAAGCGGGGGTTCGCATTATCGCGTTTTTACCGCAATTATAAAACAAACACGAAAAGGTAAAAAGACGGGCTGCGGCCCATAATTTCATTTCTATCTGCTTTGTACGGTACATCATTGCAGCAAGAACACGAAACAAATATATCTGTAAAAATAAGTCAAGATGAGGCAGATCATGACAAGAGTTCAAAGAAAAAGGGTTCTTCTTCATGTCAAGTCAGAGGATCAATGGTCTCTTCCTTCTTTATTTCTTTTAGTTTACTGGATTCTTCAACTCAGGTTTTTCGTTTAGGATGTTGTCTCTTTCTTTCTTTCTTTCTTTCTTTCTTTCTTTCTTTCTTTCTTTCTTTCTTTCTTTCTTTCTTTCTTTCTTTCTTTCTTTCTTTCTTTCTTTCTTTCTTTCTTTCTTTCTTTCTTTCTTGTGTTTTCGTATACACAAGCATCTGTTTTTTCTGAGAAAAACCAGACATCTTGTTGAAGGCCGTCATCGTGAAGGCACAGCGGACAAAATAAAAAAGAAAACTGAGAAACGAAATGTACCAAGACGAACAGTGTGTCAAGTTTTTGGAGTTAGGTGTAAGCTTTCCAGGAGTTTCCGTATCTGGAATGCAGTCCGGTTTCACCGGGTACTTGTTGAAGCAAGTGTTTTTCTTTTCTTGTTTCCTTGTAAGAGTTCGCACGCCGCTGGCTTTTCGCAACTGTCTTTCTCTGTACCTAAGCTGCTTTTGTTTTGAGTTATTACTTCGCGGTCAAAGTATGCGCAGATGCACCGTGTACGATGGGAAAGAAGAATGTCGGAACTGCAAAAATGGGGTTAGATGAAATTCCAGACAATGTACAACATCTATTCCCTATTCCCAGGTTTCGAAACACGGGGTAAAAATTTTTGAGCCTTCTCCTATTGGGAAAATGCTTGGCGCGCGCGTTCCTGACCTACTACTTTTCTTTCTTTCTTTCTTTCTTTCTTTCTTTCTTTCTTTCTTTCTTTCTTTCTTTCTTTCTTTCTTTCTTTCTTTCTTTCTTTCTTTCTTTCTTTCTTTCTTTCTTTCTTTCTTTCTTTCTTTTCTTTCTTTCTTTCTTTCTTTCTTTCTTTCTTTCTTTATTTATTTATTTATTTATTTATTTATTTATTTATTTATTTATTTCTAGCTATCGTCTTGCGCAATGCTTCCTCCTAACTTTTTCCTTCCTCAACGCCGGGTATGGGACCTTCATGCACGTCCTTAGCAGTGCAACACTTCAGTTGCTACAGGCAACAACCATGGCCATGCGTTCATATGCAGGCAACAGTGAAATGCGGAACCTTGAATTGACAAGTTACGTCGATAAGAGATCGGAGTGCCATATCGTCAACGGCTGATCACCGACAAGCCCACGATATAGACCGCATGTATTATACTGGAAAACGGCGCAACAAATACGCATTTGACTGGCGCACCTTCCATGGCCGCATTTCTGTACGCTCGCCGGCTACGGGTTTTTTGCGTACAACGCCGTCGCCCTCGCCAAAATCTATAACCCATAACAAGCTTCGCTTGAGAGAGAGAAAGAGAGCACCTGATTTGCACCCATCAGATAGTATGGGGGATCTGGGTGAGATGCAGCTCCCCTTTTCACCGCCTCGATGTGGGCAGGGACCAGTTGGCATTCAGCGGCGGCCTGTGCTTGACGGATGACCTGTCTTCGGTCTCGTTCTTCCTGGCTGTGGAGGGAGGATTCCCATGAATCTTTATTCCCACGTGGTCTAGGGTCATCATTAGTGTACCCTCAGGGTTCCGTTTGCATACGGGTTTGGGAAGGTACCCATCCGCAGTTTTCGCCAAATTACTTCTTCCCTATTTTTGATAGATTTATGGCGGCAAGGGAGGGTTCTCCTGCCCATTCTGTAGTGTTCTAGGATTTCTCTGTATGTGGGTAAGTCTCGCTTTTAGATGCGAACCAGCTTTTGCTCGAGGCTGTGTCCGTCCTTCCACTGGCGACCGCCCGCTTGGGAACCACGTGTGCTGGCACGCGCTAGCGCGTTCGGGCCTGTGTAAGGGGCTGGTTAAGACGCTGTGGCCTCTCCCCCTTACACTCTCTCAGCAATCACGTGATGGCGTCGGTGAACGATATTCTGCAGACGCGCGATGAACCCACGTGCTCCGGCGTGGCGTGGCGATGAACCCGCGTGCCGTGCTCCGACAAGAGTTTGGGACCAGGAACTGCGACAGCAAGTACAGTGAATTCAAGGTGTGCTCCACTTGCAAGGACGCGTTAACATCGGGCAAGGTGCCCGTGATGAACGGAACTTAAATCGACCCATGCGCTGCTTCGCATCCCCATATGGTGCCCTTTAGTGGGAGATGGTGGAACTCTTTTAGACAGGGAGGAGTCTGCCTGCGCGGGGGCCCCTGCGTGTGAGTCCTCGGGCGACCTCGTTTGAAAAATCACAATGGCGGTAAATCAACTAGTTGTTTGTTTGGAAAAACATACGATTCAGGGCACGTACTCGAATATGGCAAAACAGTAAGCAGCAAAAGGAGATTGCACACGTAATAGGCAACATACACTTCATTGAGCAGCTAGCGTCACGATCTCTTTCTACAAGACCTTGATGATGTCCCTTCCACGATCGCTAAGTTTATGTAAAACTATTCACTTCAATTTTCAAAAGGCCTTAACTGCAACAACGCTTTGAAAACAACTACCCACATGCGCATAGCTTTTAGTCTAGCCTGTTAAAGGAAAACAGAAAAAATATAAAATTGTATAATCGATTCTGAAGCTATACAGGGTATCCCAACTATCACGCAGCAGGAATTTAAAAAAAAAGGAACGGCTTTACGCGAAGCAAGCCTAGTAGACATTCTTCCCAGTACACTGTAGTATCCGCTACTATTTGTTTCGTTAATGAGGTTGATTAATTAGTCATAATTGTGTTTCTAACTCGACGAGTACTCAGGTAATTATCAAAATGCCAATGAGGCATATGTAGGCATGCTCAAATGACATCTAACTGCGCTATTTTCAACAGCGCACTAATTACGCGCTCATTTTGTTTCCCGGTTTATAAAGAAAGTCCTCATAATATGAAAAATGACACGTGACTACGCTACCGCCAGCGAAAGAAAGCAGCGCCCTCAAACAAGCCTACTACAAGCAACCGCTTTTTCTTTTGTCGGTAGACAGAGACAGCGTTCCGCGCATTGGCAAGGGTACAAGACAAGCGCCAACAACATGCGTCGCAGTTTTGCAGGGATTCCTCGCACTCGATTGTACGCCACTATCATTATTCGTATCTCACGGCCGACTGTTCTTATCGATAACGCGACCGAAGCACTGTTCAGATTATGACTGGCTCAAGACCAAAGCGGCGCGTTTCTCGGCGAGGGAGTGTAGATAGGGCGACCCATACATTTTTCTTGTCCTGCTACCTCAGAGTGAGCCTGTTTGAGGGCGCTGCTTCCTGATGCGCGCTGCAGTCTAAATCATAGGTCGGCAATCACTCATGAGTCGACTCACTCAGACTAAGATCGAGCGGTGAATCTGAGTCCGGGTGAGTAATATTTTGGCGAGATTGAAAGCGAGTGTATTCGGTTGAGATAAATTTTAGTGAGTCCGGTTGAGGAAAGTCTGAGTCTGAGTGAGCCCTAAGCACAAAATATATTTCTTGAGTGAGTCTGAGTCAGCTCCAATTTTTTTGCCCAACCTATGGTGATAACTACTAAACTTCCGCCTTACTGTCAGCCTTATGACGGCTCACGTTATTATTCACTTCTACTCCCAGATACTTCAACGCACTAGCGTTCATACGCCAGCTCAATATTTGATTAGAAGCGTGCCTTCACCCCAACCCCCCGTCCCTGAAAAATTTTTCAAACGGATTTCTTGATAAAAATATCTCGTGTGAGTCATATATTTCAATAAAAATGTCATTACTGTATTGCAATCACTAATAACTCGTATGTGAAGGTACGAGATCAAGGTGTGTTTCGTAGAGCACCGATTATGCGAGATTGGCATCCTGATCGAAAAAGGTAATTATATGCTAATAGACTCATGAGTCGACTCACTCAGACTCAGATTGAGCCGTGAGTCTGAGTCTGAGTGAGTTCGAGTGAGTAAGATTTAGATGAGCTTGAGTCTGAGTGAGTCCGGTTGAGGAAAGTTTTGGTCAGTCTGAGTCCGAGTGAGCCCTAAAGGCAAAATATATTCCATGGGTGAGTCTGAGTGAGCTCCACATCTTTTGCCGATCTATGCAAGTCACTTTTCAGATTTTGCGGGCTTTCTTTATTAACAAAAAAAAAGCGAGCACGCAATTAGTACGTTGTTTAAAATGGCGCAGTTATATATAATGTGAACATGCCTACATATTCCTCATTGACATTTTAAGGATTATGTGAGTACTTGTCGAGTTAGAAACATAATTAGGACTATTTAACTGAACATCAATAGCGAAAACATTAGTAGTGGCTACTACAGTATGCTCGGAACAATATGCACTAGGTGTGCTTCGCGTAACGACGTTCCTCCTTTCTTAAATCATGCTGCGTCATAGCTGGGACGCCGTGTATATGACCGCAAACTGAACGAAAGTAATGGGCACGGTGCCTTTATTTATTATTATTGTAGCGAAGCGTTCCTACTGAGTAATGGGTCTTCCCCTCGAGCGCCTTCCAGTGGGTCGTTCTCTTCTCTGAGAGCACGCTCCTCGTGCAGAGAGTCGGCCCCGCTTTGACTGTCGCTGCCGTGCGCCGTCGCTGAGTCCCCGTGAATAAACGTCTTGACAATTTGGTGGAGAGTGCTGTGCCCTTTAAACAACTACGGTCCGCATTCGATGCCCTTGGAGCTTCGATCCCGTACCGTGCCTGCTACCATGACTCAAGACGCCGCCCAGCAAACGCCTCCTCTTGCACCGACGCCATGTCCGGGTGTCCCCCGCATCCGCGACCCTCCTATCTTCACCGGCGCGGATGGCACCGACGTCGAGGACTGGCTCGCGATCTACGAGCGTGTGAGCGTCCCCAATAAATGGGACGAGGCAGGCAAACTGAGCAACCTCGTTTTCTACCTGGCGGGTGTGGCAAGTCTATGGTACAACAACCACGCATCCGATTTCGCTACGTGGTCCGCTTTCAAGACCGCCATCATCGATGTGTTTGGCCGCCCTGCCGTTCGCAAGCTGCAAGCCGAACAGCGGTTACGTGAACGAGCCCAGCAGTCCGGCGAGTCTTTCACGAGCTACATTGAAGACGTGCTCGACTTGTGCAAGAAAGCCAACGCAACCATGTCTGAGGCCGACAAGATCCGGAACGTCATGAAAGGCATCGACGACGATGCCTTCACCATGCTACTCGCCAAAAACCCTCGCACTGTGGCAGAGGTCATCACGCTGTGCCAAAGCTACGAGGAGCTACGCCGGCAGCGGCTGATGACGCGTCGACCTCCATCACGCGACGCCGATCTCGCTGGCTTGTCGGCTGTGTCGGACCACTCCGTCTTACTCGCCGAAATCAAGTCATTCGTGCGGGAGGAAATTGCCCGCCAGTTCTCCTTACTGGCCTTCTCTCACCCGCAGGATGTTGTACAGTCGTCGACCACACTGCTGCCTCCCCTACGCCGGGCTATCGAGCAGGGAATCGCGGAGGTTATGCCGGAATACCACCAGCCCCATTCGGCGTCTGCGCCGCTCAGTTACGCACAAGTTGCAGCCAGGCCGCCCCCAGCGCTCCCTGTGGTGCCCCCGCTAACATACGCTGGAGCCGCCACCAGGCCTCAGGCCTTCGAAGCGAGTGCGCCGGCTGCGTACGCCGACATCGTCCATACGCCCCGACGGCAGCCAACCATGCAGTCGTCATATCAGCAGCCGCCCCGTCCCGCGCGTCCTGCCACGTGGATGGGACCTAGCCCGGCAAACCGATGGCGCACTTCCGACAACCGCCCAATCTGCTTTGCGTGCGGTTGCGCCGGTCACGTAGCCCGCTATTGCAACCGCGTGCAGCCGCCTCGAGTCGGATCAGCCGTCACCAACCCGTCCAGCCGCCCGTATTATGACCCACTGCCGCCTATGTCACCGACGTCACGCCCAGGTCCATCTACCCGTCGGTCACCGTCCCCACGACGCCGCTCACTGTCACCGATGCGGCCTCGTCCGGTCGCACGAGACCAGGAAAACTAGTCGTCGCAGTCCAAGAGGCAAGGGCTGCGACGCTATCGAACAGCCAAAGCCCTCAGCAAAGCCCATCAAACGTAGTAGACGTGTTTCTAGATGGTGTGCGCACATCGGCCCTTGTAGACACTGGAGCTGCCGTTTCCGTTATGGACGCTAAATTTAGCCGACTACTACGAAAAGTGACGACGCCACTTTCCGGGCTCTCCCTCCGTACAGCCAGCGCTCACAGTATTCACCCGACAGCGGTGTGCACAGCCCGTGTCATGATTCAGGACGCTCTATACGCCGTCGAATTCATCATAATTTCCTCATGCTCTCACGACGTCATCCTGGGATGGGATTTTCTCGCCCGTCACGCCGCCGTCATTCGTTGCGCACCAGCCGAAATAGAGCTCTCACCATTCTCAGATTTGACGCCGGCGGACAGTCCACCGGCTGCGACCAAGGTACTCGTCAAAGACGACACCACACTTCCTGCAAACTCGTCAACGGCTGTGTCAGTCTGCTGCACCGGTCTCGCCGACGCCGTTGCACTCCTCTCTCCATCTGACCGCGTCTTCACTAGAAAAGGCTTGTTGGTGCCATTTGCGACCGTGAAAGTCATTCAGGGCGACACCGACATTTTTGTTACGAACCCATCCCCGTACATTGTTAGGTTGGTGCGAGGGGAATGTCTCGGCAGAGCTGAAGCCCTCGAAGACGCACAAGTTATGGACGCACCGGGTGACACGCACTGCGCCAACTCCCATTCGCTCAGTGCTGTTTCCACATCTGATTCGTCACCCGCTGATTTATTTGGTTCCTCGATTGCTGAACACCTTACGTCGGTCGAGCGTTCCCAGCTTCTATGCCTGTTGGAAGAATTTCGTTCTTCGTTCGATGTAGCGCAAACTTCTCTCGGCCGCACGTCTGCTGTCACGCATCACATCGACACTGGCGCCCAACCACCACTGCGGCAACGTCCTTATCGCGTGTCGCCAACAGAGCGTCGTGTAATTACCGAGCAAGTCGAAGACATGCTTCGCCGCGATGTTATTCGACCCTCAAACAGCCCGTGGGCGTCTTCTGTCGTTCTCGTTGCGAAGAAGGACGGCTCTGTGCGGTTCTGTGTGGACTACCGACGACTCAATAAGATCACCCGTAAGGACGTCTATCCCCTACCTCGAATAGACGATGCCATTGACAGCCTGCAAGGAGCAGAGTTCTTTTCATCGCTCGATTTGCGCTCAGGGTACTGGCAAGTCCCCATGGCTGATGACGCTCGACCGAAGACAGCGTTTGTCATACCCGACGGCTTGTACGAATTCACCGTCATGCCGTTTGGGCTGTGCAATGCGCCCGCGACCTTTGAGCGCATGATGGATACCGTTCTGCGCAACTTGAAATGGCACACGTGCCTATGCTACCTCGACGACGTCGTCGTTTTCGCCCCGGACTTCTCAACACACCTTCAACGCCTGCGGCAGGTTTTGACGCGCTTGAGCGACGCCGGGCTACAACTGAATCTCAAGAAGTGCCGATTTGCAGCACGGCAGCTGACGATACTAGGATACGTGGTGTCCAAGGACGGCATCCTCCCAGATCCAGCCAAGCTTCGGGCCGTGACAGAGTTCCCCAAACCTACGTCCGTCAAAGAACTGCGCAGTTTCGTAGGACTATGCTCCTACTTTCGGCGCTTCATCCGAAACTTCGCGACTATCATATCACCGCTGACGAAGCTGCTTGGAAGTAACGGGCCCCTCAATTCGTGGTCGTCAGAATGCGACGACGCTTTCGCAAAGCTCCGTCGTTTGTTGACGTCTCCTCCCATTCTACGCCACTACGACCCTACGGCCCCTACAGAGGTACACACGGACGCCAGCGGTGTTGGCCTCGGTGCTGTCCTTGCGCAGCGCAAACCTGGGTTCCTGGAATATGTTGTCGCATATGCAAGTCGTACGCTTACTAAAGCCGAGACCAACTACACCGTCACGGAGAAAGAATGCCTGGCAATCATTTGGGCCCTTACAAAGTTCCGACCTTATTTGTATGGTCGCCCATTTGATGTCGTCACCGACCATCATGCACTGTGCTGGTTGTCGTCATTGAAGGATCCCTCAGGCCGTCTTGCCCGTTGGGCACTTCGCCTGCAAGACTACGACATCCGCGTGCTGTACCGCAACGGACGTCAGCATGCTGACGCCGACGCCCTGTCGCGCTCTCCCTTGCCTGACGACAATGCCCACAACTCAGCGTCTCCCTTTGTCGTTTCTTCCATCGATATCCACACCATCGCTACCGAGCAGCGCAAGGATCAATGGATTGCCTCACTGATAGACTTGCTGACTGATCCATCGGCCACACCATCCACTCGCTTGTTGCGTCGTCAAGCCCACCATTTCGCCGTTCGCGACGACCTGCTCCACCGACGCAATTACAACGGCGACGGCCGCCAGTGGCTACTAGTAATACCCCGCAGTCTGCGTTATGACATATGCGATTCGTTCCACTCTGATCCGCAGTGTGCACACCCTGGGGTATCGAAAACCTACCACCGCATTCGCCAACGTTACTTTTGGCGAGGGATGTACCGCTACGTGGAGAAGTTCGTTCGTTCCTGCATCGATTGTCAGCGCCGCAAAACTTCAACGCACCTGTCGCCAGCAGGTCTGCAACCTCTACCTTGCCCTGACCGACCGTTTGGGCGCGTTGGCATCGATTTATATGGGCCACTTCCCCTGACGTCCGCTGGTAACCGCTGGGCCATCGTCGCTGTAGACCACCTCACGCGATACGCTGAAACTGCTGCCCTCCCTGCGGCTACAGCGAGCGATGTGGCCTCCTTCCTGCTCCACCGATTCATGCTGCGTCACGGTCCACCCCAGGAGCTGCTCAGTGATCGAGGCCGTGTCTTCTTGTCGGAAGTCGTCGAGGCCATTCTCAAAGAGTGCAACGTTGTTCACCGCAAAACTACTGCTTACCACCCGCAGACGAATGGCCTCACCGAACGCTTCAACCGCACGCTAGGTGACATGCTCTCGATGTACGTCGCCGCCGACCACACGAATTGGGATGTCATTCTGCCCTTCGTCACGTACGCCTACAATACCGCTCCTCAGAGCACTACTGGTTTCTCACCATTTTTCTTATTGTATGGCAGGCACCCGTCGCACACCATTGACACAATCCTTCCCTACAAGCCGGATCGATCTGAATGTGCGCCTATTTCTGCCACAGCCAGACTTGCTGAGGAGTGTCGCGAGCTCTCCAAGACCTTTACTACGCATAGCCAAGAGCGACAGAAAAGCATTCGCGGTGACACCACCAGTTCTGCGTCCACGTTCCTTCCTGGAGCGCTCGTATGGCTCTCGGTCCCTACCACTGCACCTGGCCTCTCTTCCAAACTACTGCCCAAATACGAAGGCCCCTACCGTGTCGTCGAACGCACATCCCCGGTGAACTACCTCATCGAACCCATCGACCCATCCTCGGACATGCGCCGTCGAGGGCGCGACATTGTCAACGTGGCGCGCTTGAAGCCCTACCATGACCCGCTCATAGTGACAAGTTGCTAGGTCGCCAGGCGGCTCCCTTTTCGTAGCCGGGGTAATTGTAGCGAAGCGTTCCTACTGAGTAATGGGTCTTCCCCTCGAGCGCCTTCCAGTGGGTCGTCCTCTTCTCTGAGAGCACGCTCCTCGTGCAGAGAGTCGGCCCCGCTTTGACTGTCGCTGCCGTGCGCCGTCGCTGAGTCCCCGTGAATAAACGTCTTGACATTATGATTAATATTATTATTATTTGCTGACTACGTTATGTTAACTGATATGACATAGAAACCCTGGTAATAAATGCAGAGAGAGCATAGCGCTTTGGTAAAAAAAGTCGTGCGCGTGAAAGCACGTGTGTATACAGGCACTTAAGCTTTGGAAGTCATCTATGCTCAACCCTTGCACCTGTCTCCGCTACATAGACGACATATTTATTATATGGGAACATGGCGTAAGTGCGCTCAACACATTTATTGATCATTTTAACATGTCTCAGCCTAGAATTAAATTTACCGTGCACTATTACTCCAGTGAAATTAACTTCCTAGACACGGCGGTATCTATTGAAAGAGGGAAATTAAAGACGGCACTCTACAGAAAGCCAACAGATAGCCAACAATACCTAGATTACACTAGTCATCACCCGCAACACTGACACCAGGGGGTATTTGTCGGACAGGCTAGGCGTATAAGAAGGCTCTGTAGCGACGACGTTGACTACGTTAAGCAACCTAAAGGAAACATTACTTCAAAGTAATTACACTCACGACGCTCTGAACAAGGCCCACGACGAAGCGTGTAAATTAGATAGAAAATCAGCACTAGCTCGAAGTGACCTTAATGCACAGCCAACCAGCCGCTTGCATTTATTAGAAAATACTCAAATGTGTTCTTAAATATTAACCTTCGCAAGTATTATTCAATATTGGGAGGCAGCGAGCAGCTTAGAAAAGCGCTTCCAGAAGTACCAAGGATCCTGAGAAACATTAAGGACATGTTAGCGCAGCCCAAACTAAACCCTCATTCTACTATACCTATGATACCTCGTTCTCGTCCACGATTAAGTCTTGCAAACACCTTCGATATTACGTTATAATTAAAAGTACCGGAAGGGATTACGTCCATCATACAAAATCGATTTACACTTACCTGCACTAGTTTGAACGTTATGTACAGATTGAATGTTGACATTGTCACAAGCAGTAGAGTGGCAAAACAGGAGAGCCTGTTATTATCATATATTAAACGAGCATCGCGCAGACATGGCGAAGAAGTTGCCCAGAGCAGTGGCAGTGGACTCCACTCAAACTTCCGGTCCCCGGAAGATATACAACACAAAGAGTCATACATTATTCGCAGGTTTAGTTCACTCGAGCCAATAGATGTAAAGAATTCAAAGTGGGCTGTCCAATCTATCCGATAAGCTAGATACACAACGAAAACCAGATAGAATTAAGCCTTTATTCTAGGAATTTCTGAGCGTTATCATCACCGTGAAATTATCATTGTCAGGCTGTACTCAATTTTGACAACCACAATTCAGCGAAACACCTACCTCCCATTCAACACTTTCTGAGACAATCCCTCTCAATTGCTGGCATGGCTTCGCTTCTCCGAGGACACCACAACCAACGTTTCTAGAACCACTTCTAAAAACGTTGACCATGCAGAACCGTGGCACAAGGAAAGGAATGTGTGTGCGCGTAACATTGGCCGTTTCGAGCTATATATACTAGAATGCCTACTGGAAGTACATTTGTGAATTATGGTGCAGTGGGCTGCTCCATAATTTTGGATACGCCAAAATTCTTCCCTTTGCGAATTGGTGAAGTAACCACAACGCGCCCGTAAGCCAACACGAGCACATGCGCCGCTGCGCAGTTAGTTGACGCTGTTTCGCATAATGATGATTAATTAAGCCTCTGCGCTTTGTGATTCGTGGACCTTTAAACCAAGCACTCCTTGCACAATTCGCATGTTTTGACACCTGGTGCGTTTCTAAGCTTCTTCCACGCGATATCGCATGCGTTAAGGAGACCCCTCGCACTGCATGACATTCGTATCGGTTTCTTTTTTTTTTTGGAAACAGTTTCAAGCACTGGTATGGTTATGTGGTAGAACACCTGCGTGCCACGCAGAAGTCGTTGATTAAATTCCCACTCGAAGCGAAGATTATTATTATTTATTTAATACCATCTGTCTCGGATTTTCGCTCACGGAAAACGCTGATATTTCGTTCGCAAGCAAAGACGCCGACGCCGGAATTTCGGCGAAACGGGCTTTATAACGCTATCGCGTTAAAACCCCAATAGTTTCCCGACAATACAAGCGTCTTCGATCGTTCTTTCTTTTAACTGCTGGGCTTTTTAAGCTGGCCGCTTGTCCGTGACGCGAAAACAGAAATGACCATCATCATGAACCGACACGCGCTCTCTTCGTTCTCTTCTTCTTCGTCGTCGTCTTTTTACTCTTTTGCCCCGCCACGGTGGTCTAGTGGTTATGGCGCTCGGCTGCTGACCCGAAGGTCGCGGGGTCGAATCCCGGCCGCGGCGGCTGCATTTTCGATGGAGGCGAAAATGGTTGAGGCCCGTGTACTTAGATTTAGGTGCACGTTAAAGATCCCCAGGTGGTCGAAATTTCCGGAGCCCTCCACTACGGCGTCTCTCATAATCATATCATGGTTTTGGGACGTTAAACCCCAGATATTATTATTATTCTTACTCTTCTGCTTCGCTCTCAAAACACGTGCGGCGGTTTATCCGGCGCGGGGTACAATAACCTGATGGGCGAGAGAAGGAGTGCAAGAAAGAAAGAGACCAAGAGAGAGAGAAAGGAAGATAGAAAGAAAAAGAAACAGAAAAATTCTTGGAGAAGTAGATTTCTTGGAGAGGCGGGATTCGAAACCTACGTTCCCACTATCCGAAGGCGAGCGTCATAACCACTCGGCTATCCAAGCACGCTAGCAGAACATAGCATAGCCTTGTATAGTATATTATAGCAAGGAGGTGGGAAAGGGATGTGAGGGTGAGGAGGAGATATGGGAGTGTGAAAAGGAGGGAAAGGAGAGTAGGTAGTAGCGCATAGCGTATAAAAAGTGAGAGAGAGAAATAGAAAGAAAGAAAGAAAGAAAGAAAGAAAGAAAGAAAGAGGAAGCAAGCGAGAAAGCGAGAGAGAGATAAAGAAAAGAAAGAAGGAAAAAGAAAGAAAGAAAGATCAAGAAAGAGTGGAAGAGAGCAATGAAAGAAAGAGAGACAAAGAAATAGAGAGAGGAGAAAATAGAAAGAACGAGGAAGCGAGCGAGAAATGGAGATGTCTAGAGAAAGGGAAGAAAGGGGAAGAAGTATAGAAAGAGAAAGAAATAGCTAAAGATAGAAATAAATAAATAAATAGAAATAAACGTACAAAAGAAAGGACATAAATAAACAGAGAGAAGAGTGAAAGAGAAGGAAAGAGAGGAAGAACGAAAGACAAAAGTTGAGGGAAACGAAGAAGGTCGCCCAGCTGCACCGTTCCTTCAGGCTTGGCGCCACAAGTGCGAAGCTTCCTTAATGTTTTTTTTTTTTTTCTTACGGAAAGAAACCGTAGCACGGTCACTTTAATCAGAGGCAGGTCTCCACTTAAGAGCGCCCGACCACCTTCGCAAAAAAAAAAAAAAAGAGGGGGGGTGGGCGTGTCTCACACCTTCACGAGCGCAATGCTCCTGCGCGAACTCCGTCCCGAGTGCTTCGTTATACAAATAAAGGGGGCGGATTTCCGAAACTGCGCGTGTTCCAGAAATTCGGAGGAACGATTTTTTTTTCCTACACTTTTTCTTTTTTTTATGCCTGAGCATTCTTATTTAAACGGCGCGAAACACGCAACGACGGTTCTCTTTGTTGTTATCATTGTTGTTGATTCACAGAATCAGCCAACATATTCAATTCCCTTCGCTTGTAAACACGCGAGCGAACAACACTTTCCGGCGAGGAGAACTCGCAACTTTTGAATTAATTAGGTGTCGCCTAGCCAGCTCTCTCTTAAATAACGAACCAGCAGCAGGCCGCGCCGCTGCATCCCAGCCTTCGCCGCTAAAGCTTGCGGATCGTGCTTCTTTTTTTAATTAAGGAAAGGTGAGAGCGCCGAGATTTCTTCACCCTGTACACATGCACGCTTTTGCAAGTTTCGCAGCCACGTACAGGACGTGAAAATAATAATAATAGTAATAAAAGCTGAGTCTTGAGCAGCCTTCGCGTAAATTGTTCGTTCGGGAGGCCCGAGTATGCTGCAGCACCGCGCGCTGCTTTCGCGAGACGCGAGGCTCTAATTAATCAGCTTCCAGACATCAATAACCGTCGCGCTGCCTTCTAAGCTGTTATCCTCTCCTTCGCTTACCTTAACTTACCGTACTATGGTTCTGCTTATAGGTTAAAAACCTGCTTGTGCAAGCGAGGAAACTAACTATGGCGTTACAAGTTAGCGCTTATAGTTAGCTTCAACTGACGCCCTGTAAAGTGCGCTAGTTACCCATTGTTCTTCGCGTCTTGTGCCTCGTAAACACGCCCGGTGAGTTTGTTCCTTTAAAGCGGCACCTTATCGCGCCAGCCGGTGCTTCGTGATAAGGCTGTGTCACGTGAGGCGCTGCTTACGTAGCAGGTACCAGCGTGTACGTCTCAGTATACTAGTGGGTCCCAATGAGTACGTATGAGTTATTCATACGTGTACCAGTCGGTCCAGTACCAGTCGGTTCCAATGAATACGTATTATAATTATTCATACGAGTAACGTTTGCATACTTCCCCGTTTCCGGAGCATACGTAGAGCCGAAGATACGGAAATTGAATGAGGGTTAATTAGCGCGTTATTTTAGTGCATCGATCACGATTAGAATTTGCGAACGGCGCAGCCGAAGTACGCATGCAAACGTTGACCGATGAATGCTGGCTGACAGAAGCTCTATAACAAGTCCCAAAGGGCATTATCACTCAAACTTTTGACTGGTTCATTCTTTCGGCGTTTTGTACCAAATTACCCATACTTCAACCTTACTGCTCATCAGATTGTCTTCGTTCATTTGTTGAAACTGCACTAAAATTCGATGTTAGCACTATGACACGTACTCAAACATGCACACAAAACAGGAGTGGGAGCTCCGAACAGAACGACGTCTACTAAAGTTATATTTTGACTTTTGGCATCCCGTTTCCTTCGTAGCACAGTCATATTTTCAATACCAGAGCAGCTGACGTTTTAAAACCGTATATCAAAGAAAGGAGAGATAATAGAAAACGATGCTCTCGTGAACGAACTGGAGCCGTTAAGCTCGAAGCTTTACTCATGCACATGCTGTGCGGATCGGTGCTTAAAGCACAATCGATATTGTTTTCCAGCTTGCGTACCATTTGGAATGCGTTAGCCTCGTACGTCTATACCTCGTCCCCTGTGCTACGCCGCAGCTTGTTGCTGCTTCAGTTATTCTTTCGAAATTCGTATACATCTCCCGCTATTTCCGATACTTCCATCACCACGTGATTTATAGCCTGCTCCATTAATAACCGGCTCACGGATCCGTTAACACGTCATCGCAAGATGTCATGCGTCGTTCGGGAAGGCGGGGAAAAATATGGGTTATTTTTTTCAAGCGTATAGCATTTCGCAAGTCACTTCGTCACCATTTCAAAGAAACGACCAACTAAAGGATCGACTAGATATCTGACGGTGAGCGACGTCACATACATACATACATACATACATACATACATACATACATACATACATACATACATACATACATACATACATACATACATACATACATACATACATACATACATACATACATACATACATACATACATACATACATACATACATACATACATACATACATACATACATACATACATACATACATACATACATACATACATAGAAATCTCTCTTGAGCGACAGACAGGGAGGCAGGCAGGCTAAATAACGGAAACCAAATAACGGGAACAAAATTACAGCGATCGATATGTTTACCCTCCGCACACCTTTCATAGCAGCTGATAAGAGAGCAGCGGGAAGGATAAAAAGAATATAAAACAACATGGATGTAGGGGAGTGAATCAACTACACTGACAAACACACAGAACTTGAAAGAGTTCTCCGTAAACCAGGAGCTAGAGTCTTCTTTTCTTTTTAATTTTATTTTTATTTCAGCCTTCTCGAACGTTCTCTTGAGATGTGGGACGCGTCTTTTGTGTGGAACGCTAAGAAGCCATCGCTTTTCTCGCGAAAGCAACGCAGCGGGTGGGCCGCACAGGTGGCCGGCGGCGTCAGCTGGGAAAAATCGAAGTCTGTTGAAAGGGAGTTAAGAAAGTGGAACAAAAACAACACTGTTGCGGCTTCCTTGCCTTCATCAAAGGGCCCCCCTGTCGGCAATCATCTCAGTTTTTTCACGTTGGCGTGGTCGGTGGATTCTTTTCCTTGACTTGTTAAACCAAGCGTCATCTGTGTTTCTTATTACCTTGATCTTCAGGGCGGCCAGCTAAATGAGCACCTAGATAAGTAAGACATAGTGCCAGGTCCCCTCTTTTTGGGTGAGATAAAGAGTTCACCACCACTACAAAGTAGGACCAGAAAGTGCTACCACGAAGTACGCACCACCATGTACGACGCACGCCTCACACTCTCCCTTTTAAATGCGCAAGCATTTTTTATGCCGACTCAAGGAGAAAACTATAAGTCTCTCCATCCATCACGTAAGACGATCGACGCTATAAAGAAATAAATGTATAAAACAAAACAAAATTGGAGGCAACCCTAATCCTTGACTTAGGTGACTGGCAGAGGCGCTCGCACATCGGCGTTCGTGTGCACGGGTGTATCCCATAGGTTAACTGCGTGTTTCATCACACTACCAAAGTGGATCTCAGGGGCCACGTGAGACGAAGCGCGTGGTTCAGATCTGCCCGCCAAGTGTCGCAACGACCCAGCGGCTGACAATCCTTCGATGAACTGAACCAATTAATTTTCGATAATTATACTTACAGTTTTATTTTAATTTATGCTCCCATATCATATGTATCCAATATACCTCTTAAACTTAACCAGAACTTTGATTATTATTGCTCGGAAAATCGGACGTTCTCGACCGGATATGCTTGGAAGAGAAAACAAACGTCACTCGGTGATCGCGGCTCTAAAAAATTAGGGACGGTTTGGCTTCGCCAAGCAACGTAGTCTCGTGCGACAGCACATTCAATAGCCGCGGACACTACCAGACGCAGTTGGAATCTCTGTGAACGAATATACAATTAAGTGTGACAGGCGCGCTGCTCAAACGGACGAGGAACGACAAGCCAGACTGGCCGAAACAAACACGTACACGCGTCGCAGAGACGAAGTATGCGTCTACACAGAGCATCGGCCACGCCATTTCCCCCACTAAGACCACTTGAAGCGTCGTATTCTGTCCTGGGATCCGCGAAATGATGCATAGCGTAGAAATGGTTTCATACTATAAGAAAAGTAACTGTAAAATCATTCAGACATCGATTCGATCTACGCATCGCTGACTTCTTCGTCAAACAGTACATTCATGATCTCTGGAACGAATTTTGCGGTCGTGGCTCCACGGTGCCCAGTCGGTGGATCTGTTCTCGACCTTACCCCCCCCCCCCCGTTATCGCATATTAACGCGATAGCGTTAAAGAGCTCGTATCGCAGAAATTCCGCCGTCGGCGTCGGCGCCGTTGGTTGTGAGCGAAAAATCATCATCTTGTCCGTTGACCGAAAAATCGAAAAAGCTGCAAATAAAATAAACAATAAAAATGTTGTGCCCGAGTGAGAATCGAACCCAGGCCGTCTGCGTGGCAAGCAGGTGCTCTACCACACAGCCACGCCTCTGCTTGGAGTCTTTCTTCAGATAGAGGCTGGTCGTCTATCTTGTCGGAAAGACTTTTACGCCATCGTCCGGACATAACGTCGCAGAAGAAGGCTTTACAAGCACTACTAGCCTTCCTGCGATCCACTGGCCTGTCAGAGCGCCTCTGAGCGGAACACTCTTGTGTGTGTGTGGTTGTGATTGTTTTTTTCCCTCTTATTATTTATTTTCTCTCTCTCGCTTTCAACCCCCTATTCCCCAACCCCAGTGCAGGGTAGCATACCGGATACAAACTTCTGGTTAACCTCCCTGCCTTCCTCTACTCTTTCTCTCTCTCTCTCTCTGCTTGGAGCTGCACTGAAAGTAACTTTGATGCTTCCCAAAAATACGCGTCCTGTATAAAGGTGTCACAGTACGAGATGTAATATGGCAGTAATATTGCGTGGTACAAGCGTACATTGCCATCGGGCGTCACACCACGTCAATATCATAACGACATGGTGTTTTAAAGACAGCCGCCCATTACAAAAGGCACACACATTACTGCGCGTATTCCCTTAAGACCACATAGTGGGTGCATCGCAGCTTCGAAAAAGGTTCTCGCGCATAATTGCTCCTGGTTTTAAGCATGCTACCCATTACATAAGGCACACACCTTATTGCGCGCATTCTGTTAAACACTCGTAGTGTTCGAAGTGCGCACTAGGGGCAGGATATTGCTATCGCGTTCAACTCTTAAAGGCGAAGCTTAAGCATCCCCCAATTTTTTGGATGTGCAACACATGCTCGGTTACAACAGTAACCTGCAACAGTATTTCAACAGGGTCAGAAAACGCTGCCAATCGGCAGTCGAGGCTCCTGAGAACATTCGAGCCAAAGATTATAGCGCAGCACGTGCGCAGCCTGGAATTTACAATTAATTCTCAAAGTCAGCTAGAAATCGTTCCCTCTTGTCTCGACAAATGATGTCATATACCCAAATGACCGCGCCATATACCCAAATTCACGGCCATTGGCTGATTTGAGCATCGTAATAATAATATCTGGGGTTTAACGTCCCAAAACCACGATTTGATTATGAGAGACGCCGTAGTGGAGGGCTCCGGAAATTTCGACCACCTGGGGTTCTTTAACGTGCACCTAAATCTAATTACACGAGCCTCAAACTTTTTCGCCTCCATCGAAAATGCAGCCGCCGCGGCCGGGATTATATCCCGCGACCTTCGGGTCAGCAGTCGAGCGCCATAACCACTAGACCACCGTGGCGGGGCGATCTGAGCATCGTGAGCTGTATAGTTACCGAGGCCGCCGCGGGAGGGCGCCACGTGCCCGCGCGCTCGCTCGCGATGACACGGGAAGTAATCAACGCGTTCGAACAAAAAAAAATACTCAAGGTCATGACGCGCGCGTAACGTGACTTCTGTCCCCGTGCCATCACTCCCTGCTTAGCTTCCAGCGCGCTCGTAGGGACGAGAGAAGAGGGAAAGCAATTACGGCGTGCGACAAATCTCTGTAGCTCCGCTCGTACTTGACGGATTCTACAATATTTTTTGTGATGGTCTATTCGTGAGACATTACACTCCTTTAATAAAGTCATTTGGTGGTTACGTCGAAAAGTTTTGTAGGGCCCTTTAAGAAAAGAATTGGCAAAGTTTGCACTAAGCACTAAGTTGCGCAGGCCTCGAAAAAGCGAAACTGGGTGATCCTGAAGACTAATCTGTTTGCTTCTAGGTTCGTTCTAGACCTTAGCTAGCTAATGAGGATTGATTCTAGGTTGCTTCTAGGTCGTTGCCAGGCTTTAACTAGGTGATGCTAGGTTGTTTCTACGTTAATTCTCAGCGCAGAGAGGTTCGAGTTAAACCACACACAGTCGTAGACACGACATGGATGTCCAAACTCCAGAGACAGAAACTCGCGCTGAAACCAAGCGTTCGCACCTCTCATACAGTCACAGAAACGACATGGATGTCCGACCAGAGACAAACTCGCGCTGAAACCAAGTGTTCGCACCTCTCATAGATCTACGGCCACGTCGTCGTTGGCGTAGGTCTTCCATCGTTTCGGGGTCTTCTCGTAGTCGCCGTTGTCTTTCCCGTTCCCTAGTGTTAGGCTAACTGTTGACCTTACATTTTTTCTTAGACTGTAACCAAGGCGGATTTAGAAAAAAAAATTGTTGTAACCGAGTAAAGACAAGGAGGAAGAGAAGCCTCAAGAGCCCGCGGTGTCTCCTCTACGCTTCCTTGTCTAGTGTTGAGCATTCAACATGAATCGATATACCAACTCCTCCAACTCTCAGTGCTTTTCTTACCCCCAATCGCACCGTACCATCCTTCTTTGTTCATTCTCGTTGCATTGCTGAATTAGGAGCTTCGCCTCCGGGTATGAGCACGTGTGTAATAGGAGCCTCCGACTGCACTGACAGCCCTGCACACTCGAAAGACTTTGCCTGTGGATATGCAACGAACCGGGAGGCGGGTCGTATAGTGAATCGCCTTCGCCATCGGTTTCGGCTCTCTCTTCGTAATCCTGACAAATGGTTCCATCTGTGATGCGGCAGCGGGGTTAGGGATCAGCCAGGGGCCTTATATGTATATACGCACGGTGTGTTCAGAAAGATCGTTGCTACTGCACGGATCTCCCGCACAGCATTGGGCTCCGCGTACACTGCTTCGTCGCGCAGTTCTGTTCAGCTCTGGGATGCCTTGGTGAATCCGACGTACGTTTTTAGACGCCCCCTGCTTGATGCGACGCGCGGATAGAACGAACGTCTTTAGCACGTGTTCTGAGGTAATAAGTGCTGTGGTTTGACGTCCCCAAACCGCGATGCGATTATGATATATGCCGTGGTGGAGGGCTCAGGAAATTTCGACCACCTGGGGTTCTTTAACGTGCCAACAAATCTAGGCACACGGGCCTGTAGCATTTTGTCTCCATTGAAATGCCACTGCCACGGCCGTTATTCGATCCGCGACATTCGGGTCAGCAGTCGAGCACCATAATCACTAGACCTCCACAGCGAGTATGGTCTCGGGTATTTCGCGCGTATGAATGAATATTGCTGCAAACGTGATTTCCTTGACTTTTGGTGTCAATATCTTCCTTGACCCAAATTATCCTTAGTCTGTAACGGGTGCGATCTCCGATTTTTGAAGCAAAATGTGGGCCGAGTTCGCTGGAAGGACTGCATAACGAAAAGTCTAATTAAGCATTCTTTAGCACATTCAGATGTTCGCTATTGTTGGCTAAACTATAGCTATTATCGGCTGTGTTGATCAATTCCCTCTCAATGATCGCTAATCGTGGGCAAAAGAAGATGTTTGTTTGTTTGTTTTGGTGCGCGTGCTCTTATCTCCGGTCTTCTTTCCAGCGTTCTTTCCCCCTCCCCTATTACAAGGTAGCAAACCGGTTGTTATAATCGTGGTTCCTGCCTCTCCCTCTTCTTCACACACATACATACACACACACACACACACACACACACACACACACACACACACACACACACACACACATATATATATATATATACATATATATATATATATATATATATATATATATATATATATATATATATATATATATATATATATATATATATATTGTAATGAACAGAGACGGACACAGCACCCATTCCTGGGCCAGCTGTTCTATTGTCTGCTTCTCCCTCTTCGCTCTCCAGCCCGTGCCCCGCAGCTGCCGTGCCGCTCTTCATTACATTCGGCCACATTGCGGACCTGACAAAGAAAGGAAACGACAGTTCATTTCAGCTGTAGCTGCCTGACTGTTTTTTTTTTTTTCAGGCGCGACACGTGCTCGGCAAAGTTATTTCTTTTTCGCTTATCGAGAGTGAAGTTCGCATCTGAGGTGCTCACACGCCAGGTATTTTCTCCTACTCGCTCAGTGATTTTGAATGGCCCGTCGAACTTAGCGAGTAGCTTCTTGCCCGGCTCGCTGCCGCGTCTTTGCACCCACACCTCGTCACCGATGTTGTAAGCGGGAGCAGGTCTACGGCGGCTGTCGTAGTAGCGCTTTTGATGTTCTTGTGGCTTTCTTGATCGCCGCAGTTCTTATCTTCTGACAGACCGATTTGCGATCGTCGGAGCGTGCGACTATAATGGGAGCGTCTAGACTGAGGACCGCTTTCAGCTGTGGCAGTTTTCCGTAGAAAATTTCGTACGGCGTCTCCCCGGTGGACGTTTGCAGTGCCGTGTTAACCGCAAAAGCGGCTGGCGGGAGGTGGACGTCCCAGTCGGCCTCTCCCTTTTTCTCGTGCCTGGATATTCTGGTTGGTTCGCTCTGTAAGGCCGTTTGCCTGGGGGTGAAACGCGGATGCGTAGTGGTGCTGTACACCTGCCTTGCAAAGGTACTTTTTCAGTTCCCGGCTGCGAAACGTTGTAGCACGATCGGATATTAATTTCTTTGGCAAGCCGTGCCTCCATTCATATCGGTGCTTCAGGAAATTGATGAGGAAAGTGGTCGCAAGAGATGGCACGGCTTCCACTTCCACGTATTTCGACAGGTAGTCTACTGCTACAATGATGTAGCGGTTTCCTGCAGCGGTGGTGGGTAGAGGTCCTATGTAATCGATGCCAACCGTGTGGAAAATAGTCTCAGGTATTGAAATAGGGGTTAGTAATCCAAGCTGGCGCCCCGGCAGTCGCTTAAACTGCTGACAGATTTCACAACTGGCGACGTACGCACGGACACTACTTTGCATCTTCGGCCACCAGAAGCGTTCTTGTAATTTGCGGAGCGTGACACGTTGGCCGGTGTGTCCGCCTTCTGGGGAGTCATGAATGGCTCGTAATATTTCTAATCGGTAAGACTTCGGGACGACCAGCAAGTAACGCTCTTGAGATCGGTCCTCTTGCCAGTGACGTCGGTACAATGCGGCATTGCGCATCACAAACATCGAGTCGTTTCCTTTGTCAGCGATAGATGCAATAATTGATGCCAAGTCTTTGTCCTCCTGTTGAGCTTTGGAGATGTCCAGCTGGGCGAAAAAAATGTGGTTTTGCCTGGTCTGTGACACACAGGCAAGGGGGTTCCGTGAGAGGGCATCGGCGACGTTGTTTAGCCCCCCGGCGCGATGGCGCACATCGAAATCGTATTCTTGCAGCGTGATTATCCACCGGGCAAATCACGCCCGGCGGCCACCGGGCGTGATTATCCACCGGGCATATATATATATATATATATATATATATATATATATATATATATATATATATATATATATATATATATATATATATATATATAATCTAGCCAAAGGTGCCTGAATTATTGCTATTCTCTGTCATTGGCGCTGTTAAACCACAAACCTTGCCTTCATTCACTCTCAGTCCAATTATTTAATTGCCTCCTAATAGTCGCCACGTCTTCAGGTGTAGGGATCCGCTATCTTGCAAAGCATAACAAATATTCACGTGACGCCAACGCGCGCCGCCATCTTGTTGCATCATTCGCAGCTTCCACTACACCCGCCACGGTGGCGGTTGCGGTGCTTTCCTGCCGACTCGAAGGTCGCGGGATCGAATCCCGGCCGCGGCGGCCGCATTTCGATGGAGGCGAAATGCTTGAGGCCCGTGCACGTTTCTGGTGCACGTTCCTGGGGCACGTTTTCTGGTGCACGTTTGAAGAAGACCAGATGGTCGAAATTTCCGGAGCTCTCCCCTACGGCTTCCCTCATGTCGTGGTTTTTGGACTTAAAACCCCAACATTTGTTTATCAAAGCTTCCACTGTGCTTCTGGAGCTAAGCAGACAGAGATGGGGCGCACCTTCTCGCTGTGCTGGATGTAGAAAGGAAATGGCGATCTCGATGACGTGAGTACACGTAAGTACGTCTTGTTCAACTACATCGCACACAGCTCACGCACGGTTGGGTATGTACCACAGAAAACGTATTTGCACTATAGTTGGTGCATTTGAACAGGGAAGCTCTTTAAGCCGGCCGTAAAAACTTTGGTGTGTACAAAGGTGTACAGAAAAGTATCAACATCATGAACGGGTATGTGTCACAGAAATTAGCCAAATCCAACTACTCGTCGCTGGTTCACTAAGAACGAAGAAGGCAACAGACGGGCGGCAAACACCAATTAAGATTTATAGACAGACATAACCAGTAATTGAGAAAAGCTTTAATAAACCGTCGGGATTAACCCAGTGATAAACATCGTGGCCGGACGTTTCAGCTTCGCTGAAGAATCTGTCAGGAGTGCTTCAGCGGTACGTACACAACGAGAGAATACTAGGGAACGGGAAAGGCAACGGCGGCTGCGAGAAGACCACGAAGCGATGGAAGCCCTACGTGAACGATGACGTGCCCGTAGATCTATGGGAGGTGCGAACGCTCGGTTTCAGCGCGAGTTTCTCTCTCTGGAGTTTGGACATCCGTGTCGGGTCTTTGACTATCTGTGGTTTAACTCGAACCTCTTTGCGCTGAAAAGCAACCTAGAAGCAACGCAGCGTCACCTAGCTAAAGCCTAGCAACAACCTAGAAGCAAGCAGATTACACTTCAGAATCATCAACCTTCGCTGTCCCAAGCCTTGCGCGACGTAGTGCAAGCTTCAGCATTTTTTTTTTTACCAGAGGGGTTGTATAAAATTATTCGTGGGTAGATACATACAGCTCACAAATTCGAGCCTATTGTTTGGCTAAAAGCCGTGTCACCCGGTCGCTTCTGATCGCGGTCGGACCAGATCTGGATCGAATTTCTCGATCGTGATTGGAAACTTTACGCAAGGTGCAGAATAGTGTCTATTCATCTTTGTTGAAAAGATGTTCCACGCTCGCCGCCTTGGCTAGGAGCGGCGCTGGCTAACGCTCACGGTGGTTACGCGCACAGAAATACCTAAGGAAGTGGACTGGGGAGTGCCTTCGGTCGTAGCTCAATTCGTTGAGCATTGGACGCCTAATTCGAAGGTTGTGGGTTCGGATGCCACCGTAGAAAAAGCAGCAGGAAGTGGAAGATGGAAGCTTGCGATGAAAAAATCCGTAAAGAAGGGTGTGCGCTCGAGCCGACGTTTCGACAAGTGGACTTTTTATTTATTTTTTTATTTTTTATTTTTACATACTGCAGCCTCAATGAGGCTATTGCAGGAGTGGGAAAAGAAAAAACAATAACAGCAAATCAACATTCATGAACATGCTTCCAGAAATTCTTTCAGTGGTAAGCAACGCACACTTCCGGGCAACAAATTCCAGGCTTCTATAGTTGCAGGAAAAAAGCTGTATTTGAACATGTCAGTGCGGGTGAAAAAAGTTGTAATGTTAAGGGCGTGGTCGCTCCGCGTAGATAAAGGTCTGGAGAACTGAAGATAGCTGTCTAGAGTGTCGAGGCGAGGAGAATTGATTAGATTGTAAAGGAATTTGAGGCATTCAACGTGGCGACGCTTCGCAAGTGTAGTGAGACCTAGGTGAGGAAGACAATTCGACGGAGAAAAATCCGTGTCATATCTTTTGCATACAAAACGCACAGCTCTTTTTTGAACGCGTTCTAGTTTTTTAATGTCACATTTCTTATGTGGGTTCCACACCACGCAACCATATTCGAGGATGGGACGAATGAGAGCTTTGTAGGTAAGCAGTTTGGTTTCTTGAGGAGCAAGACGGAGCGTACGATGTAAATAGCCTAATTTCTTGAGAGCCTTGTTGCATGTGAGATCAATGTGTTTAGACCATGAGAGATTGTGTGTCATAAGGATACCGAGGTACTTGAATTCGTTCACCCTGCACAAACTAACATTGTTAAAACCATAGTCAAAAGTCAAGGGGCATGAACGTCGGGTAAATGACATAACGACGGTCTTGGAGAAGTTAATATTCATTTGCCAAGATTTGGACCAGCTACAAAAGTGAGAGAAGGAATTGTTGAGAGTGGCATGATCCAGTGGAGATTTAACAGTATGATATAGGACGCAGTCATCTGCGAAAAGGCGTATTTTCACAGGGGTGTGCACGGGGAGGTCATTAATATAAAGCAGGAATAAAAGGGGGCCCAGCACAGAACCCTGGGGAACACCTGATGAAACAGGCATCGAAGGCGAGTTAGTAGAGCTGAAGCACACATACTGTGAACGCTGCGAAAGAAAGTCGGATATCCAGCCAACCAAGGACACGTTCTTTAATATGGCAAACAACTTGTGCAATAATTTAGGATGTGAGACAGTGTCGAATGCCTTGGCGAAGTCTATGAAAATGGTGTCAACCTGGTCACCTATGTCCATCGAGCTGCTGATGTCATGAACGAATTCTGTAAGTTGAGTAATAGTGCTAAGACCGCGTCTGAAGCCGTGCTGGTAAGTGCTTAAGATTTTGTTCGTTTCAAGGAATTCCATGATATGTTTAAATATAATATGCTCTAGCATTTTACATGAATGCGCTGTTAAAGAGATTGGTCTATAATTGCTTAATAATTGAGCATTACCCGATTTAAATAACGGCAGAATTGAAGCACATTTCCACGAGAAAGGAAGTGTGGCTGACGAGAGAGATTTTCTAAAAATAATTGTGAGGTATCTGCTACACCAAAGAGAGTATCTAACTAGAAAAGCTGTTGGGATGCCGTCGGGACCGCATGATTTCTTGGTGTCTAAATTTAAAATGAGATTGAGTACGCCCTCAATTGACACTGACACATCGTCAATTCCGGGGTGAGATTCTGAATGAAAAACAGGGATGTCCGAGTTGTCAGTTGTAAAGACTGAGTGGAAGTAGGCGTTGAAGGCAGAAGCGATTGTCTGTGGATCAGAAACTGCAACGTTGTCAATTGTCATCGTGTGTGATGAAGACCCAGATGGTTGGATAGCCTTCCAGAATTTACGGGGATTTGCTTTCATTAGCTTCGGCAAGGTAACCCTGTAATAAAATTCTTTCGCTGCCTTAATTTTAGCACAAAGTTCGTTTTTGGCGCTAACAAACTGTTGGAGCTTTGTTAAGTCACCAGAGCGTCTTGCTCGACGTAGTCTGGTCACACGACGCGACAAATGCAAGAGGTCCCTAGTCATCCAAGGTATTTCAGTGTTTGTTTTCTTTGTTTTCAAAGGAATGAAACAATTGATACACTTACTGACAAGACTTTCGAAAAAAGCTGATAGCGTATTCACATCACTGGTGGCGCTTTTTAGCTCAAATTCTTGAAAAGAGTCGCAAAGGGCGTCTGTAATTGCTAGATCATCAGCATGGTTAAAGTCACGAAACGTGCAGTAAGTGTAACGGCATTTTGGGACGATACCCGGAACTGAGAATAATACAGCGTTATGATCGGATACGCCATCAATAATATCACATTCAAAACCGGAGTTAGCTAGAGATGAAGTGACAAAAACTAGGTCCAGGATAGCAGCATTACGTGTAGAGTCCTTAACAATTTGGTGAAGGCCACAAGACAACGAAACGTCTATTAGCTCTCTTCCGATGGATACTTCATGTCCACTAACTGTCATAGATGACCAGTCCACACCAGGAGCATTAAAATCACCCATGCAAATAATGTTAGGCGCTGAAGCAACATAACTTTGTAGAAATTGGTTTAGATTATGTAAATGTTTTACATCAGAACCAGGCGGTCGGTACACGACCCCGATAATCAAGGACACATTTTCTAGTTGGACCTTACACCACAAGGACTCAGTATTCGGTGGTGCAGGAAGTACAGAGAAGTTCAGGTGAGACCGAAGAAATAGGGCCACACCGCCGCCTCTCCCGAATTCTCTGTCTCTCCGAACCACCTTGAAGCCAGGGAGAGTTATTTCAGAGTCATGAACTCCATCATGCAGCCAAGTCTCAGTAACGCCGACAATGTGTGGGGCATAAGAGGAGATGAGGGAAAGAAATTTGGAGTAATTACTAACAACACTTCTGGCATTGATATTTAATAAGAAGAGTTTATTGTAGGTGCCACGTGGTCAAGAAGATGTTTCCCCAGAGGTTGATTCAGCGGGTTTAGCTAAGCCAGCGGATGATCTGACAAGAGTATTGGATGAACTATCCCAGTCATAACGCACCTTGTCAATGAACACATGATCAAAACGAATTTGGACAGATGCACCGTTATTCCTATAACAGGCGGATGCCTCCCAGAGCCTTTTGCGAATATTACGAACCTGGGGAGAGAAGTCTTCGGAGACCCGGAAGCCAGTGTTTTTAAGTTTATAGCAATTTTTTAACACGACCACCTTATCCTGAAAATCCAAGAGCTTCATGATAACGGGACGTGGGCGGCCTCTAACATTACTGCCAAGCCTGTGGCACCTTTCTATGCGCGGACATGCAACCTTAAGAGTGTCGTCGAACCACTTGGAAATGATGGCGGATAGTTCCTCACGATTCTCGCCAGGTCCTTCACTAAGGCCATGAAGGATAATATTGTTTCTACGTGATCTGTTTTCTAAGCTGTCGTTTTTGTTAGAGAGAGTTGACATGGCGCTCTTTATTTGTTGAATTTGAGCATGCATGTGATCATTCGAAATCTGCGTACCACTAGACGTTGATGGTGATTCCAGAGAACATACACGAGCTTCCAAGGCTTCAAACCTCGCATTGACAGATGACTGAAACATTTTGATTTCAGCAATATCCTGAGCCAATTTCTTTTGACCATATAGTAGTTCAGCCAACATTTCCACTACCGTGGGTTCACTATTAAGATCTGTCAACTGAGGTTGTGAAGCAGCATCGCGCTGAGAACGGGTGTTAGGACCCGGGTTAGATTCCACATCACCGCTCAGTAAAAGTCTGCGGGCGGCATTTAGAAGCACAGAGTACAATGAAATATAAACAAAACCGTGATAGCGATCATGTGGGCGAGGGAACAGCAGCATACATCGGTCATCCGAACGAATGCACCGAGGATTGGCAAGGTAACATACCTGCGTGATGAACAGACAGCGGATTAGCATGGTGCCCACACCGCTGTTGCCTCGCCCACTGATGAAAGAATCCACCGGGGACGCTTTTATAGCTGTAGACCACGCAGACGTCGAACTAGGTCTGTCGATGATTGGGCCGTCGAGTGTCACGTTAGCCTTGTCCTGTGCAGGATCCAGGGTGAAAGTTGAAGAAGCGAAGGTGAAATCATGGCTGTTATCCGCAAGGAAGATAGGGCAGTCCACACGTGCGCTGTCGTTCACATCCATGACACGGCGAGGGAACGTTGACCACGCTCTCCACTGTATGACGTAAGGAGCATGCGCTGTGGCATCCCCGAACATCGAGGCAGCAAGGTAGCCGGCAAACTGCGTGATGAACAGACAGCGGATTAGCATGGTGCCCACACCGCTGTTGCCTCGCCCACTGATGAAAGAATCCACCGGGGACGCTTTTATAGCTGTAGACCACGCAGACGTCGAACTAGGTCTGTCGATGATTGGGCCGTCGAGTGTCACGTTAGCCTTGTCCTGTGCAGGATCCAGGGTGAAAGTTGAAGAAGCGAAGGTGAAATCATGGCTGTTATCCGCAAGGAAGATAGGGCAGTCCACACGTGCGCTGTCGTTCACATCCATGACACGGCGAGGGAACGTTGACCACACTCTCCACTGTATGACGTAAGGAGCATGCGCTGTGGCATCCCCGAACATCGAGGCAGCAAGGTAGCCGGCAAACTGCGTGATGAACAGACCGCGGATTAGCATGGTGCCCACACCGCTGTTGCCTCGCCCACTGATGAAAGAATCCACCGGGGACGCTTTTATAGCTGTAGACCACGCAGACGTCGAACTAGGTCTGTCGATGATTGGGCCGTCGAGTGTCACGTTAGCCTTGTCCTGTGCAGGATCCAGGGTGAAAGTTGAAGAAGCGAAGGTGAAATCATGGCTGTTATCCGCAAGGAAGATAGGGCAGTCCACACGTGCGCTGTCGTTCACATCCATGACACGGCGAGGGAACGTTGACCACACTCTCCACTGTATGACGTAAGGAGCATGCGCTGTGGCATCCCCGAACATCGAGGCAGCAAGGTAGCCGGCAAACTGTGTGATGAACAGACCGCGGATTAGCATGGTGCCCACACCGCTGTTGCCTCGCCCACTGACTTGCCTTCCTCAAGGCTGGAACTGCCTTGAGTTTCAGCTTTGAGGAAGACAAGTCCACTTATCGAAACGTCGGCTCGAGCACCCACCCCCTGTTTGCGGATTTTTTTCACCGTAGAAAAGGTTAATTTTTGCGTCCTCTTTAAATCCTCGCTATTTACGTAATAAATAGTACACTAAAGTTAAAGACAACAATTAACGTACTCTGCGCTTTTCCCAGCTTAGTTGGATGCTGGATGCATTTGGTCGTAATCACCGCTGAGAAATTTGATCACGGTCGGGTTTAATCACGATCAGCAGTGCACCGTGTGTCAACGGTATAAATCTATACGTTGGGAGCTTCTTGAAACTACGCTGCCGCCTATGAGCTGATGGTTCGTTCTTTATTATTTCCAGCAAACTTATGCCCTAGACTTTCTTTCGCTTTCGCAAAAAGGCCGGGCTAAACGACGTGCCGAGAAGGCGTCGCCGTCAATTTGGCTTCAAAGCGATGCCCGTAAGCCTTTCCGTTCTAAGGAGCTTATCTCCGAGCAGCACAGATCCCCGAAGAGACGAAGCGCGTATAAAAGTTTGTCATTTGTTATCATCCTTATATATTATCGAAACAACGAGGGTAAACGCATTATGATTCATTGACGCTATTGCTTTAACGCGTAGCTGTCGAAAGTTTTGTTTGTATGCATACACTTATGGATTATTCTGTGAAGCTAACCTTTGCCTTCTGAAGCAACTTTGGACACGTATTAGTTATGAAACAATGGGAAGGCATAACCAAGACAGATTATGCGCGTGTCTTTTTTATCATCGGGGAATGACCCCATGTCAATAAACGAGGGGCAGGCGGTGCAATCTTTTTCTGGTAGAAGCGTCTTGGGCTTTTCTTAAGAAAGTTCAGCCTTTATGTTGTTTGCGTCCTGTTTCCTAATTTGCGTTCCTGACGTCCCCGTAAGTGCGTACGGTAAGTTATCGCGAGAACGGTGAATGTTAACTACAAGCACAAAGCTCATATGTCAGAGCCCATAAAAAGCAGGCTGTTGAGTGAACAGCTGCCGCCTAAGAGCACTTGGAAAAAGGCACTATCAACGATGTGAGCTCCTAAAGCGTCCTTAGAATTATTAAGGCGAAAGCCTTAGATGTCTCATCGAACGTCAGAAGACCATTCGCTTCACCGGAATACTGCCGTCGCTTGAGGGCACATAAAAAAAAAACATGAGCGTGAGAAACCAGCCAATAAATTTAAGCGGTTTCACAGTCTCTGAATAACTTCGTGTGCGACAGCATGACAATGACAGAAATACAGAACACACGCTCGATTGTTTACATATACAAATATCACCAAAACAAACACTCACTTGCTTAAAGGAAAAATAAAGGAGTACTGACACGAATTCAAAATTTGTTTGGGGTTGTCGCTCTAAATAAAAACACCGGTGCTGAGAACCCTAAAAAGAGTATTGTGGTGCCTGGGAATACATCGAACATATTTTTGATACCGCTACCTTAAAAAACACTTTCAGTTTCGATATCGAGGGAGCGATTGCTCAGTGACATGTGATCGCAGCGTGACGTCACGGGGAGACAGCGAATCGCGACGTACTAGCGGCATAATAATAATAATATCTGGGCTTTAACGTCCCAAAACCACGATATGATTATGAGAGACGCCGTAGTGGAGGGCTCCGGAAATTTTGACCACCTGGGGTTCTTTAACGTGCACCTAAATCTAAGTACACGGGCCTCAGACATTTTCGCCTCCGTCGAAAATGCAGCCGCCGCGGCCGGGATTCGATCCCGCGACCTTCGGGTCAGTAGCCGAGCGCCATAACCACTAGACCACCGTGGCGGGGCCGTACTAGCGGCATATCCGTCATCTGCTCGTGGTGCACGCAAACAACGATAAGTGAATTACCGTCCAGTGACCCCTACGACGAATTTTGCGATTTGGGCTGCGTATAGGACGCAGAATTTGTGAACTCAGTGAAACTGTGTTGGCTTGTCGGGATAATGTCCATTGTGGTGGGGCTGGCTTGCAGATGCTGAGCGACGAAAACTTTGAAATCAAAGTACAATATTTTATACGTGTTGCCTGACTCCGGGATCGGGAGAGCGTTCAAACTACATACCAAGGAATGGAAAACCCCCTTTTACGATATCTCGAAATCGTGTCAGTACTCCTTAAAGGTGCTTTTGGTAATTTCATGAAAGAAGCACACAAAAACAGACTTACAAAGCTGTGTTTGGTGTTATGGCCTTAACGCTACTAGTGAGTTCAATACTAAATATACATACTGCTTACCTGTAACGTAGAAATTAACAAGGCAACATAAATTAAGTGCCCATGGAAGTGCGCGCTAGAACAATCGCTGTCGTACTACCAATTGTAGTGTAAAGCACACTTTCCACCGACGTTGTGTATCGTTTCGGCCCTCGCTGGGAGCAGGTTGAATCTTTATCTGCTTGAATTTTCTAACGCAATAGCGTCAAAGGGCTCGTTTCACATAAACTCCGGTGTCGGCGTCGGTGGTTGTGAGCGAAAAATCAGCGTTGTCCGTGAGCGAAAATTCAAGATAGATGCAAATAAATAAGTAACAAAAAATCTTCGGCCCGAGTGAGAATCGAATCCAGGCCTTCTACGTGGTAAGAAGGTGTCATAAAACGGAGCCACACCAGCGCTTGAAACTGCTTCGTAAAACGCGTAGAATTGCACCTGGCGTCAAAACATCTGCAATTCGCAACGAGTGGTTGATTTAAATGCCTGCCAATCAAAAAGAGCACAGGCATAAATATCATACTTAGCAACATCAATAAAGTGTGCAGCTGCGCGGATGTGCGTGCTGCCCTACGGACGCGTGGTGGGTACTTCGCCACTTCGGAAAGGAAGAATTATGCCGCAGTGGGCACTTCGCAGCTCTCCTCGCAGGAGGCATTCTACGATACTTTGAAACGGCCATTGTTACGCGCACAGACGCTCCTTTCCTTGAGACACGGCGTCGACCGAGATGCGAACTCAGGCTAGTGACTCAGGAGGCGATGCGAATGGGGCCTGACTATAGGCTATCGCGTTGTACTCTTGAAGGAGAAGCTCAAGCGTCCTCCAAATTTTTTTCTTTAGCTTACGATTTGTACATTTGAACTAAAATTTTCAACAACTGCAGTAAGTGTTTTCCCCTATTTTATGGTTGCTTTTTTTTCTTTTCGGCTTCGTATGATTGCAACTAATGATACTCTAATCCCTTGATTACCTTTCTGTTCCTTCGAAGCAACATTCAGATACAAGTTTTCACGTGGCAACATTCTAGCACCTCATTATTCATTATCGCATAATATGAAGGAGACGTTGGCACCCTTAGGTCGCACCGGTTACCTCCATCTACATCTATGAGAAATCTTGGAGCAGCAAGAGCTTTTTTGGCGACGAGGAACTTGAGGTTGCATTAATTAGGAGTTGAAGCGAACAGCCTGCTCTAAGGAAAAGAGAGAGGGGGGGGGAGCGCTGCACAGCCCTAGCGCTCTCAGTTACTCCGGTGCTCGTCGATCTTGCACATTTTTAATTACGAAGGACCCGAAGTGTTTCGCTAGCACCTGCTGTCCGTGTTGGCAAGGCAGCTCCAATGGTGGCGTAAGTGTCTCCCTCAAGGGCGCTCGTTCAACGTCCTCGAAATTACCCAGCGTTCCGCGTTGCGACTACACAGCACGTGTTGATTAATTAGCCGCCCTAACACCCTGTAACCCTGTAAAAGGCATCTGCGCAAAGACATGTTTTTAATAGACTATTAGAGGATCGTGTCGCCGTAAAAGAGGCAAGAAACAAGTACACAAGCCGTGACGATGACATGACAAGGGACAAAAAGAGCAGTGGCTTAACGGCCAACAGCTGCCAGTTGTTGAAAGGGATTCTAAAGAAAAGAAATGAATTTTCGCGCATTAGTGAATTGCTCTTTCACGATACAAAAACACCAGGCTCGACGTGAGAAGACACGCAAAAAGGTATGTGTGGGTGGCGACGCAACATTGAAGTCGACGCACCAGTCGCCGTGACGTCATCGATTTTGACGACGTCTACTAGGGACTACCCATTTCCTAATCGGCGACAATGAAGTACATTGTCTTCTGAGGGAGCCAGAAACTTAACATGCCATGTTTCAGGAAATTTCGCTTAGCCGCTGTGGCCGAAATACGAGAAAGAACCTTGAAATCGGTGACGTCGACATCGGAGATTTCGGCGGAAACTTAAAAGTGCAAGCTTTGGCAAAGATTTCCTCATCTATTAATAACCCTATGATGGTGAAATTAACGACACTAGCGTTTTCAGGGCATAAGTTATCAATCTAAACTAGTTCGTCGTTTCACTTTAGCGTCCATTTAAAGGAGTACTGACACGACCCACCTCGGTGTTCTAGTGGTTATGGTGCCCGACTGCTGACCTGAAGCTCGCGGGATCGAATCCCGGGCGCGGCGGCCGCATTTTCGATGGAGGCGAAAATGCTACAGGCCCGTGTACCTAGATTTAGGTGCACGTTAAAGGACACCAGGTGGTCGAAATTTCCGGAGCCACTACGGCGTCCCTCATTATCATATCGTGATTTGGGATGGTAAAAGCCAATAACAACGGCAATGGGTACTGACCCAAATTTTCAATATTTTCTTATTGTCGCTCTAAATAGAAACACTGGTGTTGAGAACCCTAAAAAGAGTATTGTGGTACATGGGAATGCATCGAATATGTTTTTAATACCGCTATTTAAAAAATATTTTCGGTTTCGATATCGAGGGGGCGGCTTCTCAGTGACGTGTCATCGCAGTGCGACGTCACGGGGAGACGACGTAACGGCTTCATTAATTCAGTCACGGCTTGAGTAACGGCACTCGATTTGAGGCGGAGATTAGCGCGCAGTGACGACGCGACATGGCACTGCAGGTCCTTGGGGGACACCTTGTACTAATTGGGCGTGAGAAAATGCGCCAGGCGACATTTCACAATTTCTTCAAGGGAGAGGTATAACTGTGTGCTTCTCGCGACTACTCTAATATCTCAATTTGTCCCTGTTTCTCGACTCTTACGCTTCCCTGCTCTTATGATTTCTTTTTACAGTCCCATGAAGAACGTATCAGCGGGATTCTACTGCATTAGGCCAAAGGCGCCCCCCCCCCCCTCCTTATGGACACCCCTTTCGAGCGCACGCCTATGATCGTCTGGCAAAACATGCTATAACACAATACAACACGCACCACAGTATGAATCGAAAGACAAAACCATCATCCCGGCGAAGGGAGCGGGAGGTGATAGCAAGACGGCTTTCCGTACGTTTAGCCTACGTTTTAGATGACACATACGAGGCAATTGAAGACTTAGATTTTTGCCGGCGCGTAAACAACTCCTGGCATGCTACTGTATAATGGGATGGAGAATGGGATTAAGGTTCCAGAGGAGGGGGGAAAATAATCAAACAAAAAAGAGTGACAATCTGTTTTTCTAATAAATATTCTCTCTCTCTCTCTCACAAGACTTGGTCAGCAGAAATAAACCACGGAGGTAATGTGAAGATATCGCATGTAGGAAGTTCATACGAGAGTCCTTATAAGGCGTCCGGTCGCACGAAGGGGTCAGTTTCCCTTCCCGAGGCTGTGTCCGTGTAGTGGAGGCAGTGCAGAGAAGCGCGAAAAACAGGTATATTGTCTGACTTCCTATCTCATCTCCCATCTGTATTATCTACTATCATCTTCTTCCCTCCCCCCCCCCCCCCCCTTCTCACCCGCTCTCCTTGTTCCTTTATCGATTGCTGCCCGGACACCTCTTCCGTTCCATTTCCGGTTAGTGGAAGGTATGAACGGCCACACGTGAGCCGGCATATATATCCCTAAATCCCTTTCGACTCCCTGTGCGATCCATTTTCTTCTGCGTCGGTAATCCCCCTGTACCCCCTCCTCCTTTCGCTTGCCCCCCCTTGCGCGCACGCACGCACGCACGCACGCACGCACACACACACACACACACACACACACACACACACACACACACACACAAACACACACACGCACACACACACACACACACACACACACACACACACACACACACACACACACACACACACACACACACACACACACACACACACACACACACACACACACACACACACACACACACACACACCTCAAGACATCGATTCGCTTTGCTGGGATTCTGGCAGCGTCTCACAATACGTTTGCAGTCCAAGCAGCTCAGATATACGTGCAACCAAAAGACTGCAGTTCTTGTTTATTTCTTCTCTCTCTCTCTCTTTTTTAGGTGCATGCGAAAAAGGTGCGACGCGCTGTGTGAGCATACTTAGATAGCATGAAGAGTGGAGAATGATCTATTTGACTGTCAAACGTCTGATTATGAGCGTGCGTTCGATGACCATTGAATACTTTCAATCACAAAGTGGCCTTTATCGTTTCACTGCATCTCAGGCTCTTTAGTCTGCCTCACACAACAAATGAGTGACCAAACACTTTATTGTAGGATGATGTAAACCATGAAGAACGATAACCACCGCACGTCATCGCCCAAGAGTCAGAAAACTCGGGTCTCGATTTTGAGAGCAACAGTTCTGCTCTTCCCGGTGCAAACCCAGGAAACATTCTGGTGCATGCGTTTGGCCTTGACGCTCAGCCTCATCGCGTGCGTCGTCATAGCAACGGACATGCGCAGTGTCGTTCTTTCCCCTCTCTTGCGCACCCTCTCTGTCGGTCGGCGAGAGAAGCGAGCCGACGGGCGCGCGCGCCTCGAGACCTCAACTCCTGTAACTCCCACGCTGGCAATACGAAGAGAATTGTGGACATTTTTTCCTTCTGTTAACATTACAAAATTTTTGCGCCTCTCTTCTCCTGTCTTCTCTCCCCACTTCCCTTCCCCACGCAGAGTAGCATGTCAGCGATTTATATACGCCGGCTAAATTATCTAACTTTTAATGAAGGTTTCTCTCTTTCTTGTCTTTTGCGTGTTATCGGGTTACATCTCGCGAGTCCAGACTCGCCTGCAACAGCAATCCTCCTCTTCCTCCTCACTCTTCTTCTTCCTCTTCTTCTTTACAATGCTGAGCGCAAGTTTCCGTTTCGGCTCCTGCTATATCTGCGGCCACATTTCAATGGCGTCTGGACGCAAGAGAACTCGTGTATACCCGTATATCTGAGGGCATCTTTGGTAAAGGATCCCGCGTCTCCAAGGTTCTTACGGAACCTCCTACTACGGCACGCCTTATCATACCATCGTGGTTTCGGTCCGACCGTTTAACATCGTGATAGTTTAGTTTAAAACATTCAACCTTACTGTGCAGTTTCGTGACGTTAAAAACTTTATGACTTCATTATCTCTCCGTTCGCTTAGAAACCTTCGAAATCTCTTCAACCGAACCTTCCTTGCTCAGTTGGACTTGCGCGAGCAGAAAATGACGTGAGATAGTCTCTGAAACGTTCTGTTTCAGCTGACTCCTCGTTAAACGCCGAACTTGGTACGTGCCACTAAGCATCGTCAGCAGTGTATATATTCAGCACACCATTTCCACGTGCATTCAGATTAAGTCCCTTCATCCTAACAGCGGCCGGTCGGTATGTCAGCGAATCCTTATCGAACCCCCGCCACTAAAACAACCCGCTAAGCGTCAGCAAGAACTATAGGAAAGCCCGAATGAATAACTAGTCCTATAGATCGACGGTCTTCTCTTAACACACAAAAAGAGAACGTCATTTTCTTTTCAAGAAAGGAGAGGAAGAAGAAAAAACAGACATGATATTCCGATCGAGAAGCGCTAGTTCTTTGAGAAGTCACGATTCCACGAATTGTGGGAGACCCGATGACGTCACTTCGCGCTCCTCCTTCCCCCCCCCTCCCCTCCCCCCCCCCGGCGTTATTCTGCCGACAAGAACTTTTATTTAATTTGTGTGGCGTTAGTACCGTTGATGACAGGCTCCAGAGTCAATATATTGATTTATCGTGTTCTCTTCTTTCTTTCTTTCTTCCTTTCTTTCGTTCTTTCTTTCTTTCTTTCTTATTGAATTGATGGATAGGAGAGGTTGGTGCGTTTATGGCGGCACCGGCTACTCCTTCTTGCTTAGAAAACAAAATATACATTGCTAAAAAAATAACAAGGGCCGTAAATATCACTGGCGTTAACGGGGCGGGCTGCTGGTTCAGACCCCCTCCCAAATTTTTCCATTAGGCATATGTATAAATACACGCGCAGATGCAAACGCGCGCACGAACATATATATAGTATGGTTGAACCTACACCACCACCACCCCTCGCCCCCCCCCCCCCCCCCGAAACAACAAAAAAAAAAAATTCTGGCCATGCTACTGCTAAATATGTCATATAGTAGAACACAATATGTGCAAAGTACCGTGTGCTATTACTTTCTTTTTCTCTTTCTTTCTTTCTTTGTTTCTTTCTTTCTTTCTTCGAAATCCAAGTCAGAAAGAAAGTCGAGATGGGCGTATGTATGAACGTATATGAGTTTTCAGCAAATCCATAATCCGCCAATTTTTTTTCAGGCATCTCTTTCTACTTTTCTTCCCTTTCAAGTCGATTCGCTCACTTTCACAGTGGGACGTACAATAAGCACCTTTCTTTGTTTTGCTTTGTTTCATTTTGTTCTGTTCTTCTCTGTTTCTTTTTCTGACTGTTTGTCCGTCGTGTGAAAGTTTGAAATGGAAACCTCGCAATGTGAAACCCTTTTCTCGCCATCTTTTTTCTTGTCGTTCTGCATTCTTAAGGCTTTAAGTTCTTCAAGAAAGAAACCTGCTCTGGCACGCAGGCTTTCCTCGCACAATGCCACGGCTCCATTCAGAGGCACGACTTCGATCCAGAACTGAAACTCCATCCATCCTGCGCCAGACGTAATGTGTCGCCCTCCCGCTGACACTTTTCCGATTAAGAAGGTGGTGGCGTATAACTGGGGGAAAAAAATAAAGAGAAAAAAAGAGACTGAACCAGCGAAAGAAATATAGAAAGAAAATAAAGAAATAGAAAGACAGGCAGGAAAGTAAATTAAAGAGATAATGAAAGAGTGAGCGGAATCAATAATAGATAGATAGATAGATAGATAGATAGATAGATAGATAGATAGATAGATAGATAGATAGATAGATAGATAGATAGATAGATAGATAGATAGATAGATAGATAGATAGATAGATAGATAGATAGATAGATAGATAGATAGATAGATAGATAGATAGATAGATAGATAGATAGATAGATAGATAGATAGATAGATAGATAGATAGATAGATAGATAGATAGATAGATAGATAGATAGATAGATAGATAGATAGATAGATAGATAGATAGATAGATAGATAGATAGATAGATAGATAGATAGATAGACGGACAGACAGACAGACAGACAGAGACAGACGGACGGACGGACGGACGGACAGAAAAAGAGAAATAGTGAACAAACCAGCGAATGAAGCAAAGGAAGCAAAAAAGAGGAGTAAAAGAAAGTAGATGCAAATGAACGAACGAAAGGAAGAAATCAGAGGTAAGATTTAAAGGGGCGGGGGGTGCTGGAACTTGTACATGCTCTTGTTTATCCACGACCTCCATCATTCACTATAGACTTTCGAGAAGCCCCACTGTGGCATTGCCAGTTCAAAATGAACTTTTTCATTTCTAAAAAGAAAAAAAAAATACCCTTCTGTATGCAGTACGTTAGAACAAGCGCACAAAAAAGCCCTTTAAAATAGTTTTCTTTTCCTTCGAACGCATACCGTAGGAGGAATTCAGATGCAATTTACTTCCTTGCTGATACAGTTCGCTGTGCGATTCCAATAGTTCCATACGTCCCTTAGGGAATCCATATATTGTTCATATATTTCCCATGTATTTGTCATATATTTGCCATATATTTCCGTAAGAACCTCATGAAAACGTACGGAGTTATTGCGATGGCATACCTAACGTTTCAGTTGGAATTGTACAGTCTATCTCGTACTCTCATTTTGTTTCTTTTGACGGGACAAGTTGGCACATACTGTAGTGCGGCAACGCTTCCCCGTGGATGACATCGAAAATTGTATACCACACGCGCGAAGCCCGACGCGTTCGACTCGGACATTTCATGAATGCATGTTTTCGCGTCCGCGGCATCCGACTTTCATAACCGGCTACACGCTGTATTTTTTTTTTTTTTTTTGCGGACGCGGCGAGTGGCTGCAAAGTTATAAACTATTCAGCGGAGGCAGCCGAGTTAAAGTTTTGTAGCAACCGTAAGTTCACGTCGAAGCGAAGCGCGAGGAAAAACAGGACGCAGTAAAGAATAGACAGGACAGGATAGCGCCTGTCCTGTGTGTTCTTTACAGTGTCCTATTTTTCCTCGCGCTTCGCTTCGATATGAATCTATACCAACTCGCCTAGTACTCTACGTTACTTCAGTTAATCGTAAGTTGTAGGGTTAAGAGCGAAAGAGGGATAGGGGGCTCTGGTGGGCATTTCTGTCAAGGTGACCAAAAAACTTGGTTGAGTTTCGCGATAAAAAACAGTCGAAATTCACTATTCCTGCGACGTCACAGAGACACTACAAGTCTCCGAAGTCATATCACTTTTTTTAAGCGGAACGAAAGCGCTTGCTGTGTCGAAAGCAAAGAAGAAAGCAGTGGTATGCGGATATGTTCGCGTGGGTAATCGAAGCGTACGAGTCTGTCCAACAGCAATTTCATTAATATTTCGAGAGTTGTAATCGCTTGCTCAGCCGCACGGTCTTTTCGCAAATATAGCGACGTGATATATAGTAGCGTACACAGACAGATTCCGGCACAATCTACACCGACCCGACTCACCTGAGTGCTGTTGTGGTCATGAAGACGGGAATGTTTGTCACATTCTTCTGGAATGGGTAACGTAGGCATTGAGCAGTGCATTGAGGATAAGGTAGGCATTGAGGAGTAGGCAATTGACAGCAAAAAAAGTTAGCGAAAGAACTAGCGAGTCTGAACAGGAGCCCCGTCACATTACAAAAATTACTTGGATAGTGGCCTGAAGACAATATTCAGCAAAATGCAAATACCTTCTTCAAAGATTCGTGCGGCTCTGTGTAGCTATATACGAATGGATTTGTTAGTTCGCGTACTGTGGGTAGAACATGGATATAGATGTGTGTGCGTGAACGTTCTATTGAAAAGTGAACTCCTGCGAGAAAAATGTTCATTGCCACGTTATTTATTTATATCAGTTTGCTGTAGGTTTTCCTTTACTTGTTCATTTTTGTTTTTTTGGGTAACCATGTCTTTTCTGTTTTCGCTGCAGAACTTATACAGATGGAGTAGTCGAGGTCATATAAACCTCAATATGTCCACAGCAAGCCAGTCAGAACAGAATAGGCATGTTATCAGAAGTGTCCCAAGACCCGAACTGCCTTCAAATGTTACCTCTAATATTGGCCTCGAGGCCCACCACTGGAAACGCCGGCGCCACCGTCGGCGTGACGTGCTTGGCAGGATCACGTGGTCTCAGCGGCCGCGTCGGCTGCTTGTGGAGCGCTGCCGCGTGCTTTGAAAACGAGTTTCAAGTCCCACATGCGCTGCGGTCTGTTCAAATACGGAAGTTTTCTAGCATTTTCTACTCAAGTGAAACCATTTTAATAGAGTGGCTGCCTCCGAAGGCGACAAACATGGTGCTCTATCGCTCGGTGCCGCAGTGCCGGGCTTACGCAACGGAGCCCACTGTCAGTCTGCACCGGTAACCACGGGACAAGAAACTGCGTGAAGCATGGGTTGTAAAGCTAAGAACCGACAAGTAGCCATCGGCTACGAGTCTTGTGTGCAACAAGCACTTCCGCGACGAAGACTTTTGTTACTGCGTCGGGCCTGCGATGTTCGGTGAGTAGCAGACAGCGCGCACTGAGACGATGGCTCACGCGCGCTTCCCGCCGGCAAATGCTGCTTATCTGCCACAGCATGGAAAAGGCGCTACCTTTTACCTTTTACCACGTGCGATACTATCTCAGAATCCTCCCGTGCGACCTCTTGATCGTCGGCCCCGTGCACAGCGTCCACAAAATCGGCTGCAGATGCGCAAGTCATTGTTTAGATGCGTTGAATTAAAAAAACTCACAGGGTCCCTTATGCATTCGCCAAAGATGACTAGAAGGCGAAAGCCACCTTTTTCTTCTTGTCAGTCGATGTATTGATTCTCCCGCCCCCCCCCCCCCCCCACAAACGTGTTCTGCATCTAACGCGGTTTTGCACGGCCTCCGTGACCGATCACGGAGGTAATGCAAAGCGACCATGACTTTGAATACGGCATCACGTGACGTCATAATGATGCTACATATTTTGGCAATCTGTGACGTCATGATTACGTCATATGATAGCGCCATCACCGATCACGGAGGCAATGCAAAGGCACCATGTCGTGTGAATACGTCATCGTGTGACATCACGTTTTGTCACGTCATGGTGATGTCATAACGAAGTTACAAATTTAGGAAGTCTGTGACGTCATGATTACGTCATATGTTGACCCGATCACGTGACGATTATTTTTTGAGTCACTCGTCTTGACGCCGCGACGGTCAATCTTTCCGTTTGAAGAGGCGTCTGGCTTTCGCCTTCATAAGCTACGCGACGTTTGCTGATGGACGTACATAGCGAGAGAGTGAAATGCTGCGGCTGTGTGCTGCATTCCTGTTGGCAATAACATTTTTTCAGTCAAGCTTGCGTTCCCTTGACGAAAGTTCACTGGAATGCAAATGGAACGATAATTAAGAAGCATTAAAAAAGGCGTTGCATTTGATCACGTTTTGTGTGAGCACCATACGAAACGAATGCACTGAATAAAGAAACACAACCAGCAGCATTTGCCCGCTCAGAAGGTCGATCAATACTCAGTGCGAGACAACTTGTCAAATGACATTGAAACGTAGACTTAATTAAAAAAAAAAAGCACTGAATCGTCGGGACGGCACATCACAAAGTTGCCATGCGCACCGAATTCGTAGTTGTAACGAAATTGTTTTTGAACTGCTCTGATACCGTCCGCGCAACACTAGTTGTTTGTGTACTCACAAATTCTCATATTTTGCGGCCTAAAGTTAACAGTGCGGTGCCAAAACGCGCTCGTAGCAAAAGCGAAACCATCAGTACAAGCATACATGCAGCCGCTCCTACATGCAGAGGCACTGTCAGTCGTCGCGAACCCGTGCGATCGCTGGCTTGAGGCTTCTTTCTGTTATGCGCCGTTTGGTTATACAGGCAGTCTACTCTAACGGGATGTTTCACATATTTTGCACTCAGCGAGTTACTACCTTTCCCGCAAGAAGCCAGTTCAGGGGTCTCCAACGCGGTGACCGCGTGAAGCGGGTGCTCGGTTTTCTGCAGAGAGACAGCGACTGTAGACTATCTTGTGCTTTCAGTTCGTCGAAAATGATTATTTTGACACGAAACAACATATTTATTTTCGAAAGTACCTGGAGAAATGTCCCGGAGGGCTTCCGCGAGGTGATTTTGTAGAGCGTCGACAGCAAAACCTATGGGGCGCGCACCGGCGGCATCCTGCCTAGCGCGCAATCGAGGCGCGTCCGATAGAGGGCGACTCCGTAACTCCTCGCCGCCAATAGTTCAATTTGAAAAACGAGACAGTGCTGTCGTAAAGGACACTGGCGTATGATGAGCTGAGGCTATCGGAGTTGATAGACATGGCTTTTATGTCGGCCGTGTTGGTATTGTGGTTACGCTACTCGGCTGCTGAGCCGAAAGTCGCGGGTAATATCCCGACCACGGCGGCCGCAGTTCTATGGAGGCAAAATGCTATAGAGGCCCGTGTACTGCATGTTACTGTGCGATGTCATTATATAATGACATCCGGAAATTTCGGCTGTCTGGCGTTCTTTAACGTATATACGTTAAAGAACGCCATACAGTCCAAATTTCCGGAGCCCTCCACTACGGCGTGCCTCGTAGCCATATCCCCCGTGTTTATAGTCTCACTTTACGCTTATTTCGCGCAGTTCGGGGTTTATTCAAAAAGGACTACAGTCACTTTTTACAATAGTATCAAAACTAAGGTTCTTTCGCAACTGTTCCAAAGTATCAACCATCTTTTACATCTTTATGCTTATCTTATAGGAACTCGCGGCATGCCTCACTGAACAGACAGTAAAACGAGACCATCGCAATGTTACAGTATCCGCTGTTCAAACGAAAGAAATGAGGCTACTCTGGGCAAACGGCATTTCGAATGCCGCTACGTCGAGAAGCTGTTGGCTCCGGGGTAGAATTTCTCAAATGCCGCGGCTTGTTTTCTTTCTGCTGTTAGGCTTCCTTGAAGAGGGCTCTCTTGAAAAATCTTCTTACGCACTTTTGACCAAGAAGCAAACCTTCGAAAAGTGTTTCTTCTCATTTCTTTGCCTGGTTTTGCTTGCCGTTTATATGCCTTTATTATTAATATTGAGCGGTTGTGTAGCTAATTTTGTCAAAGGCCACTGGCGTAGCCGGACGGAAGGGGGGGAGATATTCAACTCCCCTCCCAAACTTTTAAATTTTGCATGCGTAATGCATACATGGCAAACATACAAACGCACGCAAGAACATACATACATAAAGTATACATACATAAAGAACATACATAAAGTATAGTTGACCCCTCCCCCCCCCCCCTTAAAAAATTTGTGGCTACGCTACTGTCAAGGGCGTCTGAGAGAGGGCGAGAGACAAAGCTCTATATCGAAAGAGTCACCGTTTCGCCGCAAGGGTGAAGCAATGGATGCGACAGCAAGAAATTGGAATGTCACACGAACAACGGCAAGCAGGTGGAAACTTACAGCGCGACGCTCAAGCACAAAGGACGCGCTAAAAGCAAACACAGAGGACGAGCGCGAACTAACAACTGTCACAGATCGACGCTTGCAGCGCGCCGCTCAAAAACAAAGAAGGACGCTCGGAAAGAACGCAGAGGTATTCACAGGAGGAGCGCGAACTAACAACGGTCACATTTGTTACTTCTTTGTGTTTGAGCAGCGCACTGCAAGTGTCGACTATGCACAACCCAACGTTTTTAGAACCTGTTTCTGTTCTAGATACGTTGGCACAACTCAATGCTCTTTTTTTAAAAAAAAAAACTGCGACGCATCGCCTGCCGCACTGATTAGCCTGCGCATATTTGCTTACATTGCCGCGGCCCCTGCTGAGTGAAGCATTGTTTGTTCGTCCTCCTTGCCTTCTTAGCGGGTGCTCATGCAAGATTTTTCCGGAGGGGGGTCAGCTTATATGGAAGGGCCCTGTTATGCCTTGTTGCCGGTTATACATTCTTGCTCTATTGATCTCTCTTCCCTAAACTGCCTGTACTTGTTGCGTTTTTTTTTTGCTGATTGTACAAGCATAATCTATGCTTCTTTTTATGCTTATTTTTATGTGCACAAGTTATGTATTGTATGCCGCCACTGCATGCTGCTGAACTGTAATGGGCCGGGAATATTAGTCAAGCTCTCAAGAGCTTTTTCTTCCCACGCCTTCCGCTCACTGAGGTGGTAAATTGATTGATTGATTGATTGATTGATTGATTGATTGATTGATTGATTGATTGATTGATTGATTGATTGATTGATTGATTGATTGATTGATTGATTGATTGATTGATTGATTGATTCGATCGATCGATCGATTGTGGGTTTTTATCTCACCATGCCTCACACAGGTGCTTAGGTGAGAGAAGGTCAAGCTACTTCAGCACTAATTACCTAGAGATTTAATTAGAGGAACCGCTGCGTATTCCATTGCTGTTCCGCCTATTCCTGAACCTAATACACGCGAGTCTGTTCACGGTCAATCAGCGAGCGGTAAGGTAATAATGTCCAGAACGCCGGACGGTCGGAGATTCGTTTGTTTGGTCAGCACCAGTTCAGCTCTCAAAGAGCAGTAACGACGATAGCAGGGGTAACTGGATTGACCTGGACTATTCATCAGAGTCAAGTTAAGCGTAGCCTTCCATAGCTAAGCACCATTAGTTAAGCAACCAGGAAATTACGCAGTGCCCGCCGCATCATTCTATCTACGTTATAGCGCGCGCTACGCACTTTATATTCACTATCACAGACCCCCCCCTCCCCCCCCGCTCTCATTTGCGGCGGATGTCCACACCAACGAGCGCTTCCCTTCGTTTGCATTATGTTAGGTTAGGTTAGCTTCGGAACGACCTCAGTACATTCAGTTCACCGCTTCACCGAGTTCAGTTAGGACTCTTTTTTTGATCGGTATCCAACAGCAACACAAGTGAACGGCTGGGTTATAAAGGCTCTCCGTCCAGGTCCGCTCCTAATCCTGACAGATGGCGCAATATTGCGAGGCAGCAACTGCAACGCGATCCGAAGCAGGCTCATACATATAGACGACAGTCATCTGCCGTTACCGCTCGCTTCCGTTGCCGCAGCTGCAGGCTTCACTGCCGTGCACGAGGTTACTCGTCTGCCCGCCGTTCCTGCAGTTCTTTTCAGTGTTCCGTGGCGTACGTGGCATGTTGTCGTATACCCCTCCCGTTACACAAGTGTACCTCAGTTTAACGAATTTCGATCCTACAGCGTGCTAAAGAGGTTATGCAAACACGAACGAAGTGTCTCAGACAGACTCGCCGAAGTTGCGATAGGTGGGCCAGTCTTTGCCGAAGACGCCTTGTCATCCTTGGCGTGTTAGTTTTAAAAAACGTTTAGTCGCTGACCTCACGTCACGCGGTGTCGCTGTCTGTACCTGTTATGTGCGAAAGAACAAACTGGATTAGAAAAAGAAAGATTACCTAGGAGCCGTTCCCTATGGGAAAATGGGAGCAAGGGAAGCTTGGCTTGTGCGTGCCTGACCTACCATTCTTCTCCCTTTCTTTCTTTCTTTCTTTCTTTCTTTCTTCCTTCCTTTCTTTCTTTCTTTCTTTCTTTCTTTCTTTCTTTCTTTCTTTCTTTCTTTCTTTCTTTCTTTCTTTCTTTCTTTCTTTCTTTCATATCGCACAATGCTCCCTCCTAACTTTTCTCGTCTTGCCGGGAATTGGACTTCCAGTCACGTGCTCAGCAGCGCGACAGTTGTGTTGCTACAGGCAACGACGACGGAAATACCTCAAACAATGAAATGCAACAATGAAAAGCAACAGTAAAATGTGGCAACGCGGATTGACGAGTGACCTCGATAAAAGAGATTAGGGCTGACCCTCTGATACTGTCCACCGGAGGAGTTCTGCTTTAATGATTCATAACCTAGTTTCCTCAGCTAGGATTAACGAATCGGTCGATTCCACCTATTGTTGTCAATGGAGCCAGGAACGACATACGCCTTTGATTCATACTTCTGATCTTGTGAACTGCACATCTGCGGCTGGCTAGTTCGCTCCTTACACTTACTTGAAGTGAAAGCCTTAGATGCTTCAACGAATGCGAAAACTGACCATCGTCGTGGGCGTTAACACGAGTGATGGAAAACGTCACCACGTGACGATTGTCACCGTATGAGGTCGTCATGACGTCAAAGGTCGCCAACATTTTTTGACGCTGTCATGTCATCACTATCATGTCTTACAACGTGACGTCACGTGATGACGTCGTCATCACATAACGTGAAGTGCGAAACGTGACTGTCGGCGACAACGCGAACTGAGGCAAGACATCATCATGGAATGGCGTCATCATGATGTCACAGATGCCGCACTGTGACGTAATTATGACATCATGATCCCACTATAATGTCAGTATCTCACTACGATGTATTTGTGACGTCATCATGGCCCCACTATCACGTGACCTCACATAACGTGACATCACGTGGTGACGTGGTGACGTCGTGACATCGCATCGTCGCTTGGTCAAAGGTGAGCCTATCTCGAAGCCACTGCAATGTCACGTGAGTTCAGAAGGGCTTCCAATGTGTCCGATCCCGGAAGTAGTGCAAAACCACATTAGGTGCAGAAAGCTTTCGGGGGTAGGGGGAAGGGGGAAGGGGGATCAATAAATCGACTAAGAACAAAAAGATGATGGCTTTCGCCTTCGAGTCGTCTTAGGCAAATACATGAGGGACCATGCGGCTTTCCTTGCGTTTCGCTTGAGTAAACTTTCTTCGCCCTCCTAACGATTCTGGGGTCGCCCTTCATCGTCCATTTAGCAACGAACTTTGGCACTGGAGCTTTAAGCACTAAGCCGTTTATCTTCAGGCACCAGCGAGTTGGTAAAGCTGGAAAGCGCATACGAAATTCAACCTCCTTTATATCTTTCATTTTGGGAAACGAAGGTATAAGCGCTTTATCGTTTCCTGACTTTTTTTCTTTTTTTGCGCGCGGCTTTGCTTATCGAAGTTTCTGCTTCACTAATAGGGCACCGTGGGGTGTTGCGCGAACTGCATAAGCCCTCTCGAGCAAGGACCTCTGGTTATTTGATCCATAAGTCAAACAACACTCGTAAAAGAGAGACTTTCACGAGTACGTCTCTTTTTTTTCTACTGTTACAGTAAAAGCTTTTGCGCACCTGGCGGTAACCTGTAAACGCAGCTTACTTATAACGTAAGCACCGATTTCGTAAAATTTGTGTGCGTCAATTCGGGCGACGTGAAGAAGGTTTGGGGTGCTGGTTTTCCCGCAATGTTATCGTCAACGCAGATGGTAAGCGTATAAAAACAAGTTTAATTTTAATCATTGCGGTTTTACCTCCCAAAAAGCCACGATATGATCATGTGGGACGCCGTAGTGGAGGGTTCCGAAAATTTCGACCATCTGGGGTTCCTTAACGTGCACCTAAATCTGAATACACGGGCCTCGAGCGTTCCTCCTGCATCGAAATGCGGCCGCCTCGGCCGGGATTCTATCCCGCGGCATTTGGGTCAGCATTCGATCACCATAACCACTAGACCACCGCGGTGGGTAAAAGCAAGTTGTGAACCTAGTAGTACTGGTTGACTACCTTGCACAGCAGGGGGGGGGGGGGGGGGGAAAGGCGTGAAAAGAGAATTAGGTAGAAAATAGAGCGAGAGACAAACACACAAAGCTACCGCTTGCACAGAACAGCTATAACAGAAGGCAGTGTTGAGTTCCCTCCGAAGGCCCGTAGACCCCAAAAAACTCTACAGCGAGTAAATCATTTGCGTGTATTTCCTTTGAGATGACGCTCTAAAAATCGCACGATTTCTTACAGATGGCTCGCACTGACCTCACTGAGACAGCCACGTTGGAGCACCAACATGGTGGGACGCGAACTTTGTGATGTCACGTTAGTGTTATCAGTACATCGTTATTAGTACATTCGTTATCCATGCACAGAGGCCAAATAACGTTCTAGTGACGTCGTTATCACTGTGAAGCAGGTCAGTCGCCGCGTGATTATACTGTCTTGACTTCATCTATGCCACCATGTTGCAGCCATGTTGTGCGTCCATGACGCCAGGTGCAAGCTATCATTACATTTGCCTAAGACGACTCGGAAGCGAAAGCCATCTTCTTTTTCTTCTTATTCGATTGTGTTTGTTGGCGTGCTGCGACTTTGTTGACATGTAATGCAGCAAAATATTGTGTATGCTTCGCCGCATGATGCGATCGCACTGCGGCGAAGCTGGTGTTAGGCCACGCGTGTCAAATTTTGTTTCGAATTCTTCAGCTCGATTGTCCCATTAACTCTATTAAACACGTGTCGTAGTGGTTTAGTGACTGTGGAAATGCGCTCTTGAGCACGGAGGCGTGGGTTCGATTCCCTGTCACGACGACCGCATTTTGATACGAGCGAAATGCGTAAATGTTCCCTTGTAGATAATTTAGGTGCCGTTAAACAATACCAAATGGTCAAAGCTGGTCGCTAGATGTGCATCATAATTGCATTCGTGGCTCTGGCCAGTAAGAGCAAGCACCCATTTATTTCTTGTTCCCTCTGTAATTGTTCATGAGTAAGCACAGCAGAGAACTACATAGAGAACGTCGGCTGGGTCATAATTTATTTAGTGGCGCGAGCAAGGAGTGAGTCTTTTTTCTCTTCTAAGCGCTTCACGTCGAGCACTTCCATTTTACCGAATATTCAGGAATATTCGCAATAAACGAAACTGGTACGAAATCCATAGTTCTGTTTCAAGTTAAGAGTTATATTGGATACACATAATATAGGAGCATAAGTTTATTTAAGGTAAGGGCGAATTAAGTGTCAGAATAATTAATGCAAATTAATCTAATGAATTTATTGACAAAGTGGACGCTTTTTTGCGAGCCGCTGGGATCGTTGCGGCCCCTGGCGGAGCAGATATCAACCGCGCGCTTCTTTCTGCGTGACCTCTGAGATCTTCTTCGGCAGCGCGATGAAACACAGGGTTAACCCAAGGAATACGCCGGGCACACGGACGCCGAGGTACGGGTTCCACTACCAGACACTTAAGTCAGGGATTAGGGTCGGCTCCAAATATTTTTTTTAATATCTAAAGAAGAACGCGCAGCTAGTACGTATGCAAGCGAGCAGACGCTATTTCATCAGACCGGACAGAAATACGTTCATGAAAAAGTGTATAGAATGAAAGGGGCCCTGCAACACTTTTCCAAGTAGCCATGGAATGGCTTCACTAAAGGAACTTATTTCCTCACGAATCGACCACCGCAAAAATTTTTAGAATCCGTCCAGAACGAGCGGAGTTAAAGATTTGTCGCACGCTGTAATTGCTTTCTGTCTTCTCTCGTCCTGAGGAAAGCACTGGAAGCTAAGCTGGTAGGGGTGACACTAGGGAAAGAGGTACGTCACGCGCGCCTCGTGACCTTGAGCACTCTTTCTTTTTCTTTTTTTCTGCGAACGTGACGGCCTTCCGCGGCGGCCGCAGTAACTACCGAGCGCGACATATTCAAATCAGCCAATGGCGTGGAACTTGTGCCTGTGACGCAGTGATTCTGAGTCAATGGCATCACTTGTCCAGAGAAGAGGAAGCGCTTTTAGCTGACTTTGAGGATTTATTGTAAATCCCAGGCCGCGTATTTTGTTTGGCTCGCGTATTCTCGAGAGCCTCGACTACCAATCGGCAGCGTTTTCTGACCATGCTGAAAAATTGTTGCAGGGCCTTTTTAAGAGAAATGACAGCTTGCAACATAATTACTGCGTATGTGCCAGCAAGTTTGTTTTCTACACGCATTGCCTCGACCACACAATAGCAGGCAAACTATTTATTTCCATTCACCACTAATGCCTGTCTTTTCTTTCTTTCGTTTCTTCCTTTCTCTCATACATGGGGGAACTTACAACGAAGCCTGACATTCCTGCAGTGTGTTTTGAAAAGCTTTCGTGGTACTCTCGCACGCTTTCTTCAATGGGGAGGGCTGAATGTGCTTAAAGCTAGAAAAGCAGTTAGGGAACGAGAGGTTCTGTGCGGAAAACATTCTTGTGGGAAAGCCAACTTACAGGTGTTTTCAAATTCTACGCTAGGAGGCGCTCACTATATAGCAAAGTGTCAGTTTGTTTCTAGGCTAGTTGTTTTCGGTAGTACTGAACTGTGCAGCGCAATTTCGGTACGGGACATTGAAAAACACACACATCACAGGATAAGCTCTAAGCACAGGTAGCGCAGGTAGCGCATGTCATGTGCTGTGTGTGGTGTTCTACGTCCCGTACAGAATTTGTGCTCTACAGATTAGCTCCAGTGTATAGACTATTTTAATTATGGGTTTCAGGGTTCCCATATTGGGCTGTTAGCCTTGCCGTTTTGTCTCCAACAATTAAACGAACAGTGACCCGCTACGGTGGTCTAGTGGTTATGGGGCTCGACTGATGACCCGAAGGTCGCGGGATCGAATCCCGGCAGCGACGGCCGCATTTTCGATGGAGGCTGAAATGCTTGAGGCCCGTCTACTTAGATTTAGGTGCACGTTAAAGAACCCCTGGCGGTAGAAATTTCCGAGCCCTCCACTACGGCGTCCCTCATTATCATATCGTGGTTTTGGGACGTTAAACGCCAACAATTATTACGAACAGTGCTATGGTAGACGCATGCGCAAGAAAATGGTTGGGTTGGCGCATTCGATGTTTCATTACATGATTAATTCATGTCGCGATGTACAAAAATAGGAAAACATTCCTTTAAGAGACCTATGTGGCGGCGCCCATGTGTCTTACGTAAAATCGTCTGTATGGGAATGCGGGCAGCGCGCAGTACTATATCCTGGTGGATCACGTGATCGTGTCGTTCCCGCGCTTTCTGGGCGTACAGGAAAGACGGTATGCCTAATGGTACTCTGTCACGCAAGACAGCTGGCTCGATCGCCATACACGCAGAGAGAGGCGTTCGCTCCCACTATTTATTTTTTTCAGATTCAGCGCTGCAATGCGCGCACCTTGAGATCCAAAGTTTCGACCCCGCATGTGCTGCGAGAATCTGCGCGGCACGCCAAACGCTCGGGCCCTCATAATGTTGCGCTAACAAATGACCCGGCACCGCTGTGTGCGATGCATTATGGAGGCGCGAGCCCACGCTGCCTGTTTAACGCGTTGCGTATGCGCCGCGGTGACAGCATCGCACTAGCTCCAGCGGGAGGCCGTCGTCAGCCCGAACAGCACGATTTATCCACATTCTTCGTCAGTATTGCGCAAGCCAGCAGTGAGAGTGAGTGAGTGAGTGAGTGAGTGAGTGAGTGAGTGAGTGAGTGAGTGAGTGAGTGAGTGAGTGAGTGAGTGAGTGAGTGAGTGAGTGAGTGAGTGAGTGAGTGAGTGAGTGAGTGAGTGAGTGAGTGAGTGAGTGAGTGAGTGAGTGAGTGAGTGTGTGTGTGTGTGTGTGTGTGTGTGTGTGTGTGTGTGTGTGTGCGCGTGCGTGCGTGCGTGCGTGCGTGCGTGCGTGTACGCCTATATGCTACTAATGTTTTGTTCGTACTCTTTATTTAGACGCAAAAATATGTAAACTACACGCTACGTCTGAGTCGGATATCACAAAATCGGGAATCTTTTTTTATTTGACCAGCCGTGAAATAAAAAGAGGAAAATAAAAAAATTGCCTCGTAGGTGTTTGTTGGGGTGTTTGTGCGCCTGTCGGTGTTTACATACGTTTGAGCACGGTGCTTAGTATATATATATATATATATATATATATATATATATATATATATATATATATATATATATATATATATATATATATATATATATATATATATATATGTATATATATGTATGTATATGTATAGTGTTTACGCTTATGGGCATACATAAGCGCACACTCCGTGTATGCTAGTACAACGTGTCTTGCGTGTCTTTCGTTCGTGTGTTCTCGCTGAAGCTTGCCTACGTTTGTTTATACGTTTGCTGTACACACTTACGCACGATCTCTTACACGATAAAATACGGTAGGCGTGCAAACACTGGCACGTACAAGAGAGGTCAGGACACCGCAATCGCATGTTCGCGTCCTGACTTTTCTCTTGTGTCGGTGTTTGTACGCCTACCGTCTTTTATCGTGAATTCCTACCAACTACCTCAGCTTCCTGTCATTCTAAGCGACGTCTCAGTTGCGCGCCATATCACGCGTGCGTGTGCATGCGTTCGTGCGTGAAACGCCATTGACACGTTTGGTGTATACATTGGCGATAGAATCGTCGAAACAACATTACATGTGTCGGTGGCGTGAGCGGCTAAGAGCCTTGAATGCTACGCTGGTTCATTATGCATGCGTCTGGCGGCATTCATAAAGCGGCGCGCCGAGACAGTACTGCGCATGCGCGAGCACTGAATTAACGAAGCTGCAACGCGCATCCATCAGTACCATCGTCACGTATGAAACGGTAGCGGCGACGTAGTGGAACTTATTAATATTCAATCGCCGAGTTCCAACACTGTGGAGTATCGCAGTCTCGGAGACTCTGAATGCGGGCACCATAGGAGCTTTCTGCCCCTTGGGAATAATTAATAGATCCACGAGGGAGCAGGATGAATAAAAAAGAAAGAAAATAAACACCCCTTCATGCAACCAGTGCCTGTAACTTTCCTCATAAACGCAGTGATTCGGAGAGTTCGTAGTGAGAGTCTGTGCAGAGTTAACTAACAGTCGAGGAAACTTTATTTCGCGTTTGTCTGCTCTGCTATCAGTGGGAAGCGGGTACGTGCCGGCGTTACAACATCACTGAAGCCCCTGGAATGAGCAAAAAGAAGAAAAAAAATCGGCCGAGACTGGAGTGCATGAAGATCTGATTAATGAGTCGGTTTATATGTTGATGAAGGGAACTTCCGTTGAAGTTACAAATGACGACAACTCTTTCACTTACTTTTTATTTAGATAAAAAAAGGCGTATAAAAGACTAAAGCAATCAACTTTGCCCATTGAACTGGTGTAAACAAAAATAATAGAAGAGCCTGTACAACAGACAAATGCAGCGAACTTTAGCCACTCAACAGGCGATCAATGTTCTGAAGATTTCATGGCTCTTCTCTTCCAACTGCATGCGAATCAGAGTGGTTCTTTAGCTACCTTTTAAATAAAGGTGTTTGTTTCCCTCTCCTGCGTGTGATCGTTTGCGAAAGGAAAACTCACAGGGTCCCGTGTGCACTCACCTAAGACGACTGCAAGGCGAAAGCCATCTTATTTTTCTTTTCAGTCGATGTATTGTCCCTGCTCCACCACCCTCCGAAAGCTTTCTGCACCTAACGTGGCTTTCCACTGCCTCCAGGATCGGAGGCAGCTCGCCAGGTTTTACATTGCCTCCGTGATCGGTCCACCGTTGACCAAGTTACGATGTGATGTGACGACGTCATGATGTGGCGCCGCAACACGTGACGCTACTGTGACGACATGATGACGTCATAATGACGTCACCAATTTTGACTACCTGTGAGGTCGTGATGACGCCATGTGGTGACGTCATCACGTGGTTATCATTTTTTACATCACTCGTGTTGACGCCGCAGACGCGGGACGCCGCTCAATTTTTGCCTCTGATGAGGCATCTAAGGCCTTCGCCTTTAAAAAAATGCAGCGTGCCACAGTCTCCGTAACACTTCCCGGCTGCATACTTAGTAATGCATTAATTCATACAATCGGTGACCAGATTGCCTGCAAGACACGTCGAGCCCGAATGTGAGAAACACCCATAAAGTTACCTTAGCATCATCAGTCGATTGCATTGTTCCTCCAAGTTTTTCGCCTGCTGCGTTTCCCTCGAGGTTGCTGCGCAACGAACCATTTGAGTGTTTCGCCTTAATACGTGATTGGTGATGTTGGCTAGTGTTCACTATAGTCGGTTACGATCTACAGTCGGGTACAACTTTAGACGTCCGCGGCATTTCTTTCTCAAAGGCGGATACACACACGCCTGCACCAATGGGCGCGCGCTCCATACTGACGTCATGAGCCGGAGGGCCGGTGACCCTACCTTCGGAAAACGTCGCCGAATGTGTGAGCGGTACTATTTCTTTAGTCGCGGAGGCGATCGGCTGCCGCTCTTCGGTCTTCTGGGCGGGGCCTCTCCGGTCTTCTGAAGGTGTATGCGACTGTAAGAATAAATACAAGCTCCGCCCGCAAAACTTCGGCGCGTTTGTCAATCACCTATGTAAGGGAGTCGTGCAAGCGGGTTTCTTTTCGTGCCATAAGTACTTGTTCTCTGCTGATGTAAATCCCAAGCATACCGAAAACTCAGGTTCGTCGTTGCTACCTAAAATATGAGCTTGAGCTAAGCAGTGATGTCGGAATCTCGGAGGAAGTTAACTAGGACATTCCAGTTGTCGACCTAAAACCAGCGACACGAACTTGTGTCTGTATGGGTACACGCCAACCGTCTTAGTCACGCTCAAAGTGATTGACGTCACGGAAATGAGCATATGTGATTTGATGGAAGGTCCATGCAAATATATCTCGGTGGTACATTGTTGTCTACCTACTAGTGTTGACTTTTGTCGGCTAATAACGGTTATAAGCGAACATTGGTATAGAAACATTGTTTTCTCTTGCGTGCTCTGTATTTGCTGTTACGCTATTGGGTTTCCTTATAAGCATTTGTTCAATTATTCGTTATTTCAACTCTGTAACACCGCCCCCCCCCCCCTTATGTAATGCGCTGTTTAGGGTCCTTAAGGGTCGACAAATGATGATGATGATGATGGGTCGTTCCAACGACTACGTTGGCTTCAGTGAACCTCACTACATTTATTGAGTTGTCTACGCATCTTACGTTCCACGAAAAGTTTCGATCTGTTGCATCTCTACAATGAAAACAGAAATGTTCACTTGCCGTGCGGCCATGCACACCGGCCGGTGTTGGCTCTCATAACATGGACGCCATTAGCCGTGTGCTGCAAATATCCGTCAGCCAAACCAGGACACCCTTGCTGCTTTCACTTCCGTCACTAAGCCTCGGGCGTAGCGTGACACAGCACAGGGCGTGGCTCTCCACTCAGCGCCGGAATGCGATTGCTTGCGTCGCACGCACCGTGACTGCGGTTGCGCCGGCACAAGCGTTAATGAGTCGGCTTCCGCGCGTCAATTATGAACGCCGGGACGCGTCAGTTATTAACGCGGATGCCCCCCGGGCAGGCCTATAGAAACCGTTGAGCGGGCCGTGGGCACACTTACACATAGGTACGCGACGCGGTACATGCGCAACAGCAACGTAGCCAGAACAGGAAGCACGAAGGTGAATGCATTTTGCAGATGAGTATTGCGTGAGTACGCTGACTGTATGCGGTGCATGTGCGCGCGTACGTAGGTGTTTTTATCGTAAACAAAGCGCAGCAATGTGCTCGATGGTTCTATGAAATGTAGCAACCGAGGTTTACGGCGAATCATTTTGTCCTCACGCGTAATTCATGCGAATAAGTGTTCATTCCGGTCATGTTACGTAAGGTGCCAGGTTTAAGCAACGCGACAAAGAAATTACACCATCTCCCGCTAAAGGGGACCATGAGGCGATGCGAAGCCGGAGCGCTTGCACGATCGCGTTCCGTTGGCGTTCGTTGGGCATGCTACCGACCTCGCGTCGTGGAACACGAAGAGGGACGCTACGCGCGTCGTATCTTCCATCTAGCCTGGCCGTTAATTCTCACAGGGCGAGCGGGGAACGCAGTCGGCAGGCGTGCGAGAGGGGGCAGCGTAGGAGAGGAGAGAGAGGGGGAGGGGACGCGCATGGGCTGGTGCTCATCGCGGCGTTGCGCAGGAGAGAATTTCGGCATGTCTAGCCCGCGTTTCAGAGGCAGAGTGGAGAGGGGGAGGGAGAGCGTATGCGCATGCGCAGTAAGGGTGGTCACGCCGCACACCACCACCACCGGATTGAACTCCGCCATAAGATACTTCGCATCTAAAAATGCGGATGTTACGAAAGTAGTGAGAGAGTATATGGGCAGCTTGCACTAGTGGCGCAAGGCTGGAATTGGCTGACCTATTTTGTTAGCGATGTCTTAATTAGCATGGTGCTAATTAGTGCGACCTTAACTGGCAGGGTTATATTCAGCGTGGTCTCATTTAGCATTATCCTAACTAACATCGTCTTATTTGAGACGGGACTCACATTCTAGCTTTAGAAGGCACACGCAAGGATGCAACGCCTGCAGTGCACATCCATCATGTCAACCTCAACGTGTGTGCTGGCTGCAGGCCTTATTTGCCGCCAAATTACTAGGCGATAGAAAAAAAAGTACTGAAATTATTCTCATTTCGCGAATGCACGTCGCCAAGAGCAAACTGTCCTTATTTGCAGTCGATCTTAAAACGAAGAAGAGGACAAAGAGAGAGCACGCCGACCAAGTTATTGCGTTGCACGCGCATGGCGCAGCTTAGTTTTTCTGGTCACGCGAACCGGCGGAACGAAAACCCTAAACAGCTCTGCTGTTACGAAACAAAGGAAAGGCACGGAAGCTCACCAGGTTTTACCCGGTTTGCTACCCTACACGGAGGAGGGGAAGGAGAGAAAAGGGATGTTTCTCATCCAGCAGACGCACCTTTCAATTTTTTCGAGCAACAGTCCCCTGAGCAGGTAACTGTTTTGTTGTCGCTAATGCCAGGTTTGCAAAGTCAGTGGCAATTACCGCAACGACGCGCAGCCCTCGGCGATCATTAGAGAGAACATCATTTTTTTATGATGCGCCCAGGGGGTTTTCTATACAGAAAAGGTCTCGGTGCTTGTTACGAATAGACGACGGTGGCAATCAAATATCGCAAAGCCACGTTGCTCGACTGTACTCACTAACAAGTCGCGAAGCCGGCACGCAGCTTCCGCTCGTGACACCTCGATATCTGATGTGCACGTATGCTATGCCAACTATCGTTCTCATCACCCCCCCCCCCCTCTTTATCGTCCTCTTCTCATCTCTTGCCCCTAGCTTCTCTGTAAGGCTAGCCAAACATAAGCCAGTCGTTATTTCTGTACTAGAGAACGACATCATTTGCGCGATACGCTAGTGAGACAGTCACTGTCTATGATAAATGACTTTCTTTTGCGTATACTTCGAACAGCCATACGTAACGCCTTTTGTTTGCGCTGGCAGTCACGACAGGCCAGAAGACAACGAGTACGTGCCTTACCCAAAGTGTACACTATATGATGCTTGCACGTATAGACGACAAAACAAGAGGCGAAGTATACGATACAGTCTACAAACGACCACTTATTATGGAGCGGATATTCTACTCTCTGAGAGCGAGGTTGATTAAGGTCTTTGGTAATAGAGTGCGAAGTCGTACGTAAAGATCGTTGGCGTACGAGGCGCGTGCAGTCTGCGACGCACACATATATCAAACGCTCATCCTGCAACATACCTTATTCGGATTGTGTAGTGGAGGGACAGGAAGCTGACTCAAGCAGAATAATTACCACACGAGTTCAGAAATGCTTAGAGATACCTTCAGACATAGATAGATACCGTGGAATCCCGTTGATACGTTTCTCACGGGAACCTGAAAATAAAACGTGACAGTGTACTTCCAGCGCGAAGACACCAGGCCGAGAGAGAGGACGGCACTGTCATGAATTTCCGGTGTCTCCGCACTGTCATGAACTTCCAACGAGCCCGAGCCGCGACCCTCGTGAAATAAAACGTATCTACAAAAATCGTATTAACCAAAAATGCTTTAAAAAAGAAGGAAAATAGACATACTCCGTCAGCAACTTACTTTTATTGAGCCACATTGAAGTAGCTTGTCAATTTGCGCTGCACTTCTTTTCTTTTCAGCTTCTAGGAGTAAATTCTTCTGAAAATTATTCTTTTGAATTTCTCTGAAATTCTTCGCCTGGAGCATCATCGTCATCAATGGACGAAGCGGCCGCGCCCGGCAGCAATCTTTTCGGCGCAAAACTGACGCTGCTGGGGCCGCAGCGGCTCTGCAACGGGCACATCGTGTCTTGTTGGAATGCGGTTGGGGCTAGTATACCGAAGAATAAACGCCTGATCTCTAGATAAATCGGTCAAAATCCACTTTCGCGGGCTTATTATCCAATTTTGGGCAAAATATGATCGTATTAAACGCACCAAAATGCATTATTTCCGAGGGACGTTGGCCGAGAATAAAAGGAAAAACGTATTATGCAGAATCGCGCCGACGAAATTCCACTGGGGGACGAAATTCCACATAGATAGATAGATAGATAGATAGATAGATAGATAGATAGATAGATAGATAGATAGATAGATAGATAGATAGATAGATAGATAGATAGATAGATAGATAGATAGATAGATAGATAGATAGATAGATAGATAGATAGATAGATAGATAGATAGATAGATAGATAGATAGATAGATAGATAGATAGATAGATAGATAGATAGATAGATAGATAGATAGATAGATAGATAGATAGATAGATAGATAGATAGATAGATAGATAGATAGATCTGCCATCGTTTAGCGAACGGAACCCCACCATGAGCCTCATTCACTCACTTTTACCGGTCAAAGTGCATCCCTCTAGACGGAGAAAGAAGACTAAAGAAAAACCGCGTTTCTCACATTTTCATGCGCAGCCCGGCCGGCCGCCGTCCGTCCGGCTGGTCGGATAAAATGCGGTCGTAAGATGAGGTCCCTGACAAAAAAAAATAATAAAAAAAGAAAGCCAACGAAAGGAAACATGTTTTCCGAAGGGACCGGCCAGCGCTCGCGGCGAACGAAATGGACAGTTCCTCGCTGAACAGCTGTAAGATTACATCTTGAAGAGAAGAAGGGGAAGGGGAGGGGGGCTGAACAGGTATACACCACAGAAAGACACAAGCTAAGAAGAAAGAAGAACAACAAATGATGGAAGGAAAGAACAGATTCTTCTTCAGTGTTTTCTCCTTCCCTTTTTATTACTTTTTTTCCTTCTCGTTTCGCGGGGTCTCGCACGTGCGACAACCATCTCGGCCAAGCGGACATTTTAGCGAGATTATACGAGAGCGCTCGCGTGACGTCAACGCCGTATGTCCCAGCGCGAAGTGGCGCTCGTTTGCTTAGTGCGTCGCCGACCTTTTACCTTATATTTTTTACGACTCCTACGTGGTTGCGCAGTACTGGGGTGCCTCCATGTATACTTGTCATTTTCTTTGAGGACGCCGGACTTTGACGCCGGTGTACATTCCGGCCCGTCTTTCTTTTACGCGCCTGTGCATCTGTTATCGCATCGTTTTATCGCTTTTCTTTTTATCTCGCCGTTAGAGGTCATTCGCGATACGCACCTGTCACGTTTAGCCTTACACCTTTGCACGTTAGATCGCTAGTTTTCAATTTTTTTGCCCTTCATGGCGTAAGTACACAATACTGAGCTGCTTAAAGGAGCACAGCGCAGGCTATTCCTGACTTTTAATGTGCCGCATAACCTAGCACGTTCCTGTGTTTTGTTAGTCAATATACCTTCATTTTAGCCTAATCTACGTTAATGCTTTCGGATATTTACCATTTCACCTTCGCTTATAGTTGTTCCAGCTCTTACTTAAAGGGGCCATGACACCCAATTTTCGATCATAATCTGTCTTAAGTGGGTTATTTAATCCCTGTGCGTTCACGAGTAAGCTGGCGAAATTTTAGCGCATTTGGTCGATCACTTAATCTTTAATTGAATATTTTTATAAACACGTGAGTGGCCCGACAGTCGGGCAACACTGGCGCACTCGCGAGCCGTGACGTAACGAGCGGCTTGCTGTGCGAGCGTCTGTATTCCGACGAACGATATTGTTCCGTAATCAGCTGCGCGTGAAATCGATATGTTTTAGCTTTCTTCAGCTTGGCGTTGAAATCAAGCGATTTTCAGCGGCTGAAACTTTGATAGAAGACGACGGCTCCGCTCCAACAGCACATGACGTCACGGACACCATGGCAAAATGGCGGTCGCCGGCGGTGGGCGAGGTTTATAGCCGTCGACTTCTAGGACTTGTTTCGCACTGAAACATTCTTTTACAGTCTCATTTGCATATATTCAGAGGCATAATAGACGCTCTACTTCTATTTTTCGCTGAAAATCACGAAGTGTTGGGTGACCCTGTCATGGCCCCTTTAATAGGAAACGCTTGATTTTCTTGCGCTTTGTCTGGTTTCGCTTCCGCGTTGCTTCACGGAACTGTTAGCAGAGCATGTCCTAAATAAACTGGTCAACGGTAATTTCGGCTAAAATTCACACGCGAGAACATATTTTAGTCAACTTTGCCTCCCATCTCACTCCCATACGTACCCCAACTCCGCTATTGGTGAATGATGAATGGTGAGCGATCGTGTCATGGCTCGGAGATTATGGCTACACATGGTGTGGTAACACATAGTGCGGTAACACATGGTTTGGTAACCCATGGGGTGGTCACACATGGTGTGGGAAGACCTGGCGTGAGGAGACATCGTGTTTCAAATACCTGAGATGTTCGGGGCAACTTCAGCTATGGTCTTTCTTTTTCCTGCAATAGCCCGTAAACGCTCTAAACTACTCGGAACAAAACAAAATTATATCTCTTTCTCTCTCATTGTAATACGAGTTTTTGTTATGAGCGTTTATTTGCGTTTATACAATTTTGCATTGTATTTTTTCCTGCTTTCTCGCGTTGTATGATTTCTTATACACGTTTTGATGCGGAAAATGTACACCGGGAAAAAATAGCCACTCCAATTGTGTCGTCGATCCCTAGTCGTGTCACCTTTAAGCCGGACGCATTGAAGGCGCGAAATAACGGGACTGGTTTAAGCACGGATGAATAAGTCAGCGCATTCATCAGTTACCGCCCCTTAACACATCGAGCTTATCGCCAAGATACAGCTTAAGTTGGAGAGCCAACCGCCGTAGTATATAGCTTAGCAGGTAAGGTGTCGCGCTGCTAAGCACGAGAGCGCGGGTTCGATTGCCGTCCAAGGCGGCTGCATTCCGATGGAGGCGAAATGCAAAAAACAACCGTGTACTTATATTTAGGCGCACATTAATGAACTCCGTGTAGTCAAAATTCATTACGGCCTGACTCAACCGTATCGTTCTCTTGGCACGTAAAAGCCTAAAATAATTGTTATTAGGTTGAGAAACCCACGGTTGCATCGCGTGTTTCTGCACTGACCTGCTTGGTTCACGAGCGTTTTCACATCCGTGCCAGGTGCGTAATCGATTAGCTCTAAGAGAACGCCGGGAATTCGTCTTCCGTTCCGATGCATTAGCGTCGAGTACTAAAAATAAACTGCCGCTTTCGCCTGGGCCTGTCTATTCACCCGACATGCTACTCCAGGTGCTGGGTGATGAATATGATATATACATTGATAAACACATAAAATCACATACAGGCACACACACACATACTACACTGTTTACAAAGTTTTGTTAAGGCTAGTGGCCAGCAAGAAAGCCAACAGCGCTTTCGTGGCGCGAAACCCACAGTTGGTGGGCAGGACTTGCAGAGCGTCAAGTGCATAGACGTATACACGGTGCAAGGTGAGTTAGCGAATGACCGATGAAAGTGGTGTTTCGGTGTGTACCTCGTGTCTTGCGCCAACATGTCATTCCAAACATGTCATACTGTGGCCTCAAATACACAAACACTAACCGTGGCTCCGGTTTATTTTACATATTTTTAAATTGGAAGAAGTCCGCCTGTCGTTACGTTATGTCAATAAAAGCTGGCGTGGCTGCAGCGATTGTATCTTCTTTATTCTCATAAGTAGGTACGCATGTGAAATGGTTTACTCCTCTTTGTTATGTACACATATATTACGCGTGTTTTTTTTTCAGGAAAAACTATGTACCAGTGGGTTATGTCCAATTTACGCCTCGCTGACACGTGTGCTATTAGCGCTGTAGGGTTGTGTGGTAGTTGGGTTAGCTTAAAGCTCGTTTCGCCAACCGCCATCATCTGAAGTGCCCCGGCCAGATGGCCTAGGCTAAGTGGTTCCGCGTGTCTGTGTTATGCAGAAACAAAGACAAACAGAAGCAAAAAAAAAAAAGAAAAAAGCTACTCCCCATCGACACATGAAAGAGCCATGGATACGATATGAATTGATTACTCTGTTTGTTGGCATCGTTGAATCGGGAAGGCTGCGCTCACTAATTGCCGTAATGGGACTGCGTGCTGACTCGATTAAATCTGTCTCCACTTTTATTTCCTTGGTTTCTCTTTCGCCTCCGCTATGGCGCGTTGCCAGACTAGGTGCTTAAACGCCGTATGTATTAAGGTACCCAGTCATTCCAGCTGATACCGTTGGAAATAAGATTGGAGCGGTGTGCGACCACAACAATCCGCGCCTGTTGCGTGTGACGGCAGCTTCGCGGCTACCGCGTTACGCCACTGCGCGTTTCCGTACCCTAAAGAGCGCGGACGCGTGACTTCCGGTCGCCGTCACGTGCTGTAGAGACACGTGACCTCAGCAGAAACGTCGCTTGCGACGTCATATTACCAGGAAAGTTGAATCATTCAAATTAGGTGATCCGGAAAGGAAAAGGTTCTGCCCATAGAGTTTCCTACGATATTTACTAGAGGGAAATCTGGCGCTGCGATCGTTCAGCCACCACGGGAATGATGGGTAGTACATGGATTTGCCAAGTATTCGTACGTCTTCGTATGCACTAGTGGCTTTGTTTGTTGCTATGTTTTGTTCTTCGCCTCAGATAAAAGAATGGGCCGTTGTGAACTTCGTGAGACGATTTGAACTGGTGAGCGTAAAAAAGGACAAGGTGGTGAAGCGTAACTGCAGGACTTTGGCTGACCTTCGTCTTGCGACAAAGCGGCTGCAGGCCACATGGAGCCAAACGGGGACGAAAGAACGAAGCTTAGGCAAATCCGTGTACTACCCATCATTCCCATGTTGGCTGAAGCGCCATGCGTTGCAGCTCCCGCAGCCACTAGCGCCAGATTTACCACTAGTGAATTATTAGGAAACTCTATGGTTCCGACCGACGTTGCTAAAGTGTCTATTTTTTCAGTCTCAGAGGTTGGCCCGCGTCAAGGAAGAGGGGCGGGAAAGGGGGGGGGGGGGGCTAGTTCGTGAGAAGTTACCTACGCTGTACCGCTTCGCAAATCTCGCTATTTTGCCGGCGTGACTACCGCCAAACTACTCCAGTTCACAGTGACGTGCCGCTCTACCTGTGACGCCATGTGACATCACGTGACGCCACAGCTAAATGCGTGGTGCCGCATTCATCTGTGGGCGAAACAGAAAAATTTAGCGAAGCTTGCACTAACCATACAAGGCTTGAAACAACGAAACTGGGCGATTCTGAAGACTAATCTAGATGCTTGTTCTTTCTAGGCCTTAGCTAGGTGATACATGTTCTAGGTTGCTTCCAGGTCGTTGCTAAGCGTTAGCTAGGTGATGCTATCATGTTTCTGCGTTGATTCTCAGCGCAGAGAGGTTCGAGGTAAACCACAGACAGTCACAGACAGGACACAGATGTACAAACTTCAGAGACAGAAACTCGCCCTGAAACCAAGCATTCGCACATCTCATAGATCTACGGGCAGGTCTTCGTTGGCGTAGGCCTTCCATCGCTTCGAGGCGTTATCGCAGCCGCCGTTGTCTTTCCCGTTCCCTAGTGTTGGGCTAACTGTTGTCGTCTTCCTTTTTAGTGGACCAGTTACCCAATACCTGTGGCACATACCCGTTTATGATGATGATAGTTTTTTGGTTCACCGGACACGGAAGGATTTGATTAGGAAGCTTCGCTGTTAAAACGCCCGAGGACGCTTGAGCTTCGCCTTCAAGAGTAGAACGCGATATCGTGAACGTGCCCCGTTCGCAACGCCTTTTCATTCGCTCGCCCCTTCTCAGCGGACACCTGCGAGTGCAATGGCGAAGCGCCCACGGCGCCATAATTCATCATGTTGTCACGTGGTCGTGACGTTTAAGAAGGCAGCAGCTGACGTGTTCAAGAGGAAACTCTTTATTCGGGCGAACTTGTGCCTAGGAAATTAAAAGTTAAAACACAAGCAGTACAAGTTGTTCATCGATAGCGGCGAGTAGAGCGTTGGCCGTCGGTAATCTCATCTGCAGTAAAGTGCGTCGGCATTTTATACCTGTGGCATTGAAGATTCCAGCGTTGTCGTTGGTGACCGGGTCAGTTCCAGAACAAGCTCTGTTGTTCTCGTTCGCACGCTCAAGCTTATCAGAAGATTCTGAAATAATTTGGAAGGTTCACAGACACACGGGCGAGCTTTACGCTAGGCAGTGGTTAGACGTGTAACGGACCGGTTACGTAAAAGTGTAAAAGGAAGCGCGCGTGGCAGAATTGCGAATCAGCGAAGCATCCACGACGCGTCCGTAAGGCAATACATGCATCTGCCCACTTTGTTAATGCTGTTGCTGATTTTACTTATTATAATGATTATTTATGCCTGCGCGCTTTTTAATGGGTGGGCATTCAAACCACCCTCTCGCTGCTAAATTCACATATTTTGACGCCCGCTGCGATTCTACGCATCTGCCACGCAATGTTACATGTGGTAACGAGACTTCTCGCACTGACACCTGTATAGGTCTTGTTTTTTTTTTTTTTTTTCAGGCAGTTTTCTTCGAAAGACGGTCTCTTTAAGGCTCTCGTGTTCAAATAAGACCGGTTCATTCTGAGCCTAAGGAGCATGTTCAAACACTCCAGGTGGTCAAAATTATGCCGGAGAGTTCTCGAGTACTTCGTGCCTTATTACCATATCCTGGTTTAACCACGTAAAAACCGGAATATTCTTTCTTTATTGGAGTGTAGCGTCGTGTGTTCTGTATAACTGCTTCATCGACAACTTCGCGTGTCCATTTATTTCTATGTTTGTATGTTTCTAAAACGACAAAACGACTTTACGTGTAGGCTTCCTGTATGAGAAACGAGTTCGGTGTCGCAATGGACAGCCCGCGCGACGAGCTATAATTCGCGACACGTTCTTCGTGCACGCTAACTATTCGAGCGTTGGAAAGCGAACACTCGTTTGAGAAATATGATATGCCTTGACCAAGGGATAGGCGCGAGTGAACGCATGGGGGAGGGGAAAGCCAAGCGGAAAGAACATTTCCTCTTAATACCATTTATCAAGGCATAAATTGAAAGCCACAGTGAGACTTTAGCTTTCTTTTTTCACGCAGGACCCAGCCTTTCTGTGGCATTGCGATTACGTGTGTGTGTGTGTGTGTGTGTGTGTGTGTGTGTGTGTGTGTGTGTGTGTGTGTGTGTGTGTGTGTGTGTGTGTGTGTGTGTGTGTGTGTGTGTGTGTGTGTGTGTGTGTGTGTGTGTGTGTGTGTGTGTGTGTGTGTGTGTGTGTGTGTGTGTGTGTGTGTTAAAGAGATGTGCGATTATTCATGCATATGACACGTGCTTTAAGTAGACGAATGGGACGGAGTTGAGTCCAGCTTTTCGAATTGCTTTTGTTTTATATAATCGCCTATCCAGGAAACTTAGGTCTTGGCCTTGCACATTCGTTCCCATACTCCAAGGCGTAGGCACGTGAAACCATCAACCGTGCCAAGAGAAATAGATGTTGGCAGACCGAGAAAAATTCACTAGGCTTGCTACAGCTGCACGCTTATAGTCGGATACAACTTCAGAATACAGCGGCATTTTCTGTTCTAAGGCCCTGCAGATGGACGCCAGATGACTCCGCTGTTCCACAACTTGGCCGATTATTATGAGCGGAACAATTTATTTAGTCACGGAGGCGATCGGCTGCCGCGCTTCGGTCATCTCCCAGTTGAAAATTACATTACGATTCGACGGCATAAAATTCTTATGCCTTGTATTTTGGGACATGAGACGCCGTTGTTACGTCGTCATGAGACTGGAGGTAGCCAGCCCCCCGAAATATTTCAGTTTTGCATGTGTATACATACACGGACGCATACAAACATACGCACGAATATGCTGGCTGGAATCCCGGCCGCGGCGGCCGAATTTTCGATGGAGGCGAAAGTGCTTGAAGGCCCGTGTACTTAGAATTAGGTGCACGTTAAAGAACACCAGGTGGTCAAAATTTCCGGAGTCCGGCACTACGGCGTCTCTCAAAATCAAATCGTGGTTTTGGGGCGTTAAACCCCAACAATTATTAGAGGAGAAAATCAGTCACAGTTCCATCTTTAAACTTCGCGCCGAAATCTCCGCGTGCACACGTCAAGTATTTCAAATTGTATTTTTCGTATTTTGATAACATTGGCGCAGCGAAATTTTCTGAAAATTGGTACGTCAAGTCTATGTCCCTCTCAGAGCACAAAGTACTTCATTTTTAGTGATTAGGAACTGCGTAAGGCCTAGTAAACACGGTCAAAATCTATGACGTCGTGGCGTTCGGTGCTGAATTTCATAATGGCGTCGCCACCCGCATTTTCCTCTTGCGCGTTTCTTCGCTTACCAAGCGACTTCTCGCGGCAAGCGATTTTGTAATTGTGAAACAGTTTTTATTATTGTGAGAAAAATCGTTTGCCTCTTTAGTGTCCCTTTCAGGAAGGGGTCTCAAACACGCGGACCGCGGACCTGACCGCGGCTTCGCACGGAATAAAGTTTTGGAATTTTGCTAAACGGTGCATTATTTTCTCGCCTATTGCAATTAATAACGCTCTGTTCAATCAAGCTACAGATACGGGACTGGTCTCAAGCAGTTTTTTCGTGAGACACCTGCCATGCGGTCACTATGAGTTGAAACATCACCGTGGAACGAAAACTATATTTCAGAATGGTCGTCAAGATTTTAGTCATTGTGCAAATCAGGACCGATATGTTTTTCGACACCGGACGTCAAATACCCTTCAGAAATTAGCCATATATGGCTTATGGGAAAGGCGTTCTTTCAAATGGCAACGTAAGGTGACATTTCGGTCAAACTCCCCCCACCATATTCACTGTCCTGGTGATCGTAGGACTAAATTTCGTGACTGCGGTCCGCTATCTGAGGTGAGCTTGAGACCCATGCTTTAAGTTATGTTAAGTATACGTGAACGTTTCTGTAAGAAAGATAAGTACCACGTAAACGATGGTACAAATGCTCTCTACGCAATAAACGTGCTTTTCTCCGATAAAGTGAGATTCCCAGGGTAACGGTGGTGTTTTCAACCTTGGGGCGAGAATTGGAAAACACGACTCGATGATTGCCGTCGGTTTGCCTTCAGCCATGATCGCCTGGCGCAGAGCCATCCGTCCGTCGCCAACTGCGCGAAACGCGCCGCGCAATTTGCTCTCATCTCGGCCCGGCATTTTACGCGCCGCGTGCCATCCTTATATAATAAAGCTTGTTCGACTTAAAGACGCCGTACGAGTTGTTCGGATAAGAATCTACTTACCATACAGGTAGTTTTTTTATGCGTACCATGAGTTTTGAGGTTGCTCGAATATGATTGTTCGCGGGAAATTGTTCTAGATGCAATAATAATAAATGTGGGGGATTTGCGCCCCAAAACCACGATATGATTATGAGAGACGCCGTAGTGGAGCGCTCCGGAAATTTCGACCATCTGGTGTTCTTTAAAGCCCCCGCCGCGGTGGTCTAGTGGTTACGGCGCTCGACTGCTGACCCGATGGCCGCGGGATCGAATCCCGGCCGCGGCGGTTGCATTTTCGATGGAGACGAAAAAGTTTGAGACCCGTGTACTTAGATTTATGTGCACGTTAACGAACCCCAGGTGGTCAACATTTCCGGAGCCCTCCACTACGGCGTCCCTCGTAATCATATCGTGGTTTTGGGGCGCTACACCCCAGGTATTAATATTACGGTGTTCTTTAACGGCCACCTGTATCTATAAATACACGGGCCTCTAGCATTTGGCCTCCATAGAAATGGAGGCGCCTTTCAGGAGTAATTTTTGTATTTCTCCTTAGATTATCAACTATCTTGTACTGAACACTGTCTCACTTCTAAACGAAGTGAAAAGCAGATTTTGGGAGGACCTTTCTTAATTAAAAATTTCAGCAGTGATTCGGTAAATGTGAGACGAATGCATTTGTGCCAGTCTGACTTAATTACCTGTAATTACATTCCATTGCCTTCATAGCCAACGCTAACCAAACAGTTGGTTAACAGTTGCCAACAGTTAATCAAGACTAGCCCTCTACTAACCAACAAAAGACAGTGAAGCGAAACATTAGCAATTAGCTGGTATTAGACGCGTAAATATGGCAGGCTACACGAAGCGGCATTCACTTACAAACTCGAACTTTCATTTTGACCAGATTAATGTTAATGCATCAAAAAACAACGCGGAATGTTCACGTCATTTCAGGTATGTAACGCACTTCTGAATTGTAGGCGTCTTGTGAACTGAGGTGTTTATACTGGGAAGCAACTGAAGTGTGACTCGTATGTACTGGCACACCACGGCACTCCCAATAAAGAAATACTGAAAAATCACGTCGCCACATGCAAGAAAAGTTCGTGTCCCTTTAAGCGGGTAAGTGGAATAATATGGCAGCGGCGCATCGTTTTATAGAACGTACAGCGTAAGCAATATGAGAGAGAACACTGAAATTACCCGTTAAACGTCACAGCCGCTGAACGTTTGTGGACAAGCAGAGAAGTGTTCATAAAATAAATTCTCAAGCGCAAAGATATCTCTTGCAATTCGATACGCCACATTCGTGTCGTTCAACATTACAAGTAATCGCTAGATAAACACAAATTTGGTGTTCCCTATCGTATTGTTCAAGACAGTACTTGTGGGATGACATTGCCCAAGAAAGTAGATTATACTTTGATCGTTGTTACTTTCTGTGTGTTCCTATCGTCATCTGTAATCTCTACATCTCAATTAAAACAACAAATATCTTCATCTTTGCTTTATATGGCTGTTATCGGCTATCTTCAATATGGTTGCGTCATATAAACGGGTCACTCAATCGATTCCCGCGCTTCTCATTTATAGGAACATTAAAATATAAGCCCACCATTTTGTTTCTTTTCCTTTCTGTATTGCCTCCAAAACATATTAAAATTCCAGAAGGCCTGCGATCGCACTTCGTCAGGTCCGAAGGGCAGTGTTTACATCAGACAAGCCGTCCATCAAAATCAGTCTCACAAGGTTAGTTTCTCAAACACTTTTTCTGGTGTATTGCTCAATAACCTGGTGCATTGCTCTGGTGTAATTAGCCTGGTGTAAATATTAGCCTGGTGAAACTCTGGTGTGTTGCTCATGAACCACTCCGAGCTCAAGGACGAGCGAGTGATTTCTTTCTCTCCTTCACTCCCCTTCTCACAGGCGTTACCGCCTCCTCGCCCCTTATTTCTTCATAAAACACGTAGGTAATGCAGTACTAAGCTTTGAACGTACCAGGATTTCGCGCTTTTCGGCTACACGCTGTTGTCCCCGCTTGCGCAGTCGAAAACGCACAAAACGAAGTGAAATCAGTTGATCACGTACGATAGTCACGCGAGATCAAGGCAGAACGGGCGTGAGACCGCATGGCAAAGCAGGGTAGGAAACAGTCCACAACTGATGTCTCTCGTATATGGACCAATTGAGAGCTTATTTCTTCATGATCCCCTTTGACGTCACGAATTGCGCCGAAAAGACAGGAAACGCCGGGAAAGACTAACTCGCTCGATTTATGTACTTGCAGAGGTCGTTTAGAAGACCGTTTAAAATATTAGCACATCTATTTTTTTTATTTTTTTATTGCGTCCGAAACGCAATAAAATTCCGCAAGACCCCCAACCACGCATAGTGCGGGCCAAAGGGTAGCGTTTACATCAGAATTGCTTAGCGTTCACCAAGCCATCCAGCAAAACCGCGTAGTGGGGTGGCTATGCTTGCTTCCTAAACATTGTTTTTGATGTAGTGCGCATTAGAAACAAGATTTGTCCTTGTCTATACACCCAAAGGAAGAGTGCAAGTTCATCGTTACCACGCACCTTCACCTGTGCAACCTTCAGCTACGTGCACTTCCGGTAGGCGATTGTTCATAGGCGTAACAGCAATCTGTGACCTTTCGAATTAATGGCCAAAACACAGTACGCAAAACCACGGCATTCGCGCGGTAAGGGCAAAAGGGCCCACGTGTCGACACGCGCTGCCCTGTGTACCATGACCTGCACTTACATCTGGCAAAACATACGGCGGAGGGGGCAAATGTCAAATCCGTGAGTGCGTACATTTTCAGAGAGACCCCTGTCTTGAGGGGGCAAGGGGTCACACTCCCGGAAACCAAGATTACCAAACCTCGCATTTTCTGTATGTTATTGTTTCTTATAAACGCGGCCGTATCTTTAGGTACCGGCAAATGGTGGCTAATATCGGCTAGTTGTGGCACTGCTGCCTAAATAACGATCGGTGGGGGTTAAACGATCGCCAAATCTGGCTACGTGATTTGTAATGTTGGCCGACGATGATTAGTAACGGCGACAGTGTTTACCAAATCGAGGTACGTGTTGGCTAATTTCAGCTAATTTAGACAGTCCGCTATTTTCGCAGAATTGTGTTCGATCAACTTCAACAATCATCCCATGATATCGCGTACATACAGCTGACAAACTGAGTTGGCTCTGCCTGGCTCGTTTTCTTTTGTTTTTCTTTGGATCCCGTCGCAGCTCGGTAATTATAGCGCGTTCAACGGCGAACGACGCTGGGGCGCACAGATCAGGGTCGTGCGCGGGCGTGTGTGTGTGTGTGTGTGTGTGTGTGTGTGTGTGTGTGTGTGTGTGTGTGTGTGTGTGTGTGTGTGTGTGTGTGTGTGTGTGTGTGTGTGTGTGTGTGTGTGTGTGGTGTGTGTGTGTGTGTGTGTGTGTGTGTGTGTGTGTGTGTGTGTGTGTGTGTGTGTGTTTTGTGAGAGCGTGTGCTCGTGTGTGTCAGAGAATGTCGCGTCAGGCAGTGTATAGTGCGTAGTACATGTGGGACGAGAAAAAAAGAGGAAACCAGCTGCTTATCATGTCCTACTGCCACGGCACGAGGCAGATGCGAAAGCCTGATTGCATACACTTCGATATTTCTAGCTTGTTTTTCCCTCTTATTTGAAAGAGCATTCTTCCACCCTATGCGCACAAATAAAACATGCACCCTCCAAATTAGCGAGGCGCACATGGGTGCAAAGCTTTTGTCTATCCGCGCTACATTACTACATTTGTTGTTAAGGGGACTGTCTACCGCTCAGAATTTTTTTTTTTTTGTGTGTGTGAAAGTGAGCAGATTGTTTGTCACATCGGCGGTAACGAGCATGTTTTTGTCCTATAAAAAATTAATTATATTTTTAATTTGGCTCTGAAAGTCGTGAAAGTGCGACCGCTAGCCGACGGACGCCGCCGCCGCTCTGCGGAACACTTGCGCAACGTGCTTTTGAAGGAGCAACGCACAACTGTTGCGCGTTGACGGACGGACGGACGCCGCCGCCGCCGCCATTGGAAGGAACAACGCGCAGCTGTTGCTATGTGCCGCTGTGCAATCACGTGATTTCTCAGAGAGTGTGAGGGGAGAGGCCACCGCTGGCAACTGTTTCTAGAAGATGTTCTAAAAAATTAAAAGAAGTTATTTTAAATCTCAGAAATTAAAGGCTTTCGCCTTAATACAAGCTCCACCCACAAAACCGCGGCGCGTTTGTCAATCACCTATATAAGAGAGTCGTGCAAGCTAGTTTCCTTTTGAACCGTAAATACTTATTCTGCACTAATGTAAATGTACCCCGCATATCGGAAACTCAAGGCTCGTCGTTCCATCTTAAAATATGACCTTTGGCTAAACAGTGCTGTCAGAATCACCGATGAAATTTGCCGGTACATTCAAGTTTTCGATAGGGGTGTGCGAATATTCGACTTTCGAATTCGAATCGAATAGTAACTAATCGAATAATTCGATTCGACTTTCGAATACCTAGTATTCGAAGTTTCGAATAATTCGGCATGACGAATATCTAAAACGCGACAAAGGCCAATGGTGCAACTTGGTTAGGGCGTGGTGGCTAAAACTAATGCTAACGTCGTTACAGCAGGCCTTTCGTTAAAACTTTCACCGACATCCTGGTTCAAAAGCGAGCGCATGCTGATCTTAAAGGAGAATATGTCATTTCCGCACGTAGAAAAACACATGAGAAAACTGTCAAGCCCTTCACGACTTGGTTCCCGAAACGAAGGCACGGACTTCTTGCGTAGTTCGGTCGCGTATTCCGCAAGCGCCGTAAAACGTCCTGACTTTGGCCTGCGAAACCCTCGGTGATTGGCTTTGCATGTAAAAATTTGTTCACGCTGGGAAGTCACCACTATCGCACCGAATCACTGGTTCAGGAACTCCCATCGTTCCTGAACTCAGTTAAAACGCTGCTGTAAACGGGCGCCCGAAGATTTTTTATCCCAGAGCACCCATGGCGATGAAGCACAACATTACCGTTGTCAGATGAGCCGTATTGCGCTAATATGGGGAAAAAAAACTAGCTACCATACCACCCTCTGTTAGTCGTTAGGTTAGGAGTGGCGCTGCTGACTGGAATGGCGGCTCTTCTATCAACATCCGCCCATAAAAGCTGAAACAAATGCCACCCCCGAAGAAGTGCGTAATAAAATTGTCGGCACGCCGTAGCGTCGCTGATTTTTCCTTTGTCTTGCCGTATCTGGCGGCACACATTGCGTGTAAATATACTATTCGATATTCGATATTTTTGGCCACTATTCGGCACTTTTCAATTCGAATTCGATTCGAGGTTAAATTTCACTATTCGCACAGCCCTAGTTTTCGACTTAAAACCAGTGACACGAACGTGTCTGCATGGGAACACCAGCTATCTCAAGTAGACGAGAAGTGATCGACGTCACGGAAATGGGCAAATTCGATTGGATGGAACGAGTATGCAAGTTCTCTCTGGGTGGGATAGTGATGGCTGTTGGTGAAGCTTGTAGTCATTCTTATGTTGTAATTGACTAATAGATGTTAAAACACCCTAAGGTCCTTCCTTCCTTCCTTTCTTCCTTTCTTTCTTTCTTTCTTTCTTTCTTTCTTTCTTTCTTTCTTTCTTTCTTTCTTTCTTTCTTTCTTTCTTTCTTTCTCCCATACCAAGGCCTCGGACATCCTGATCTTGCTTGAAAAAATAGTAAATGGATCGACGCCATGAACGTCCCCTTCATAACGGGGCGGTGACTTGTGGGCCACCAAGCTCGAGAGAAAAAAGAAAACAAAAAAATTCGGCCTATTGCTTCAAGTAATTTAATGAAAACGATCTTTAGAAAAAAAAACAACAATAATAAGTTCACATCCCTGCACTCTGCGCATTATGGCAGAGTGAACTTATTTGTATTGCTATTTATTTTTGTGCTTGATACCTACTTTTTCGCCACCAATCCTCTAACCGTCTCTTACTTATTTCTATCGCAGATGTGTGTACATCTCTATCGCCGTCCCTAAAACGCACAACAGTCATCAGCGCCCTCCAGCGTTTTCGACCAGCCGCTTGTTCATGACGTGCGAACATGTAAGTGTATGGAATATGGTGGGCCAATGGTTAAGGGTTACCCTAATCTGGCCTGGATTACAACGACCCGTGAAAGAGAAAAGGGGGAGAAGGACTCAGGGTGAGGGGACACGCTGGTTCGCATCTCGCCGATCGATGCGAGGTAGAATTAACGGCGTCGCCTCAAACTCCTTTCGCTAAGTGTCTGCTCAACGATTCCGGTAAATCCGGCTTGCACGGGCCGCCTCTTATAAACCCGTCTTTTGCTCCTCTGCTTCCCACGCTGTTGCTATGACGACAGGCAGCGTCCACCAGTGTACGCGGTAATGTTGCCCAGTACAGTGAAAAAGAAAAGCCACAGTGTGTGTGTATATATTATGCAGTAAAAAATATGCATGCTGTAAAAGCTCGTTAATTCGACTCCGTTAATTCGGAAAATCGGATAACTCGAACGTATGCAGGTCCCCGCCAACATATGCATCGTTCAGTGGCATCGAACTCTGGTTAATTTGGTCACATTTTCTAGCAACCCGGTTAATTCGGACCGGACAATGGCGCCGCAAATGTGCGACGCGCAAGAGCGAAAACGGCGTTCGAAGACAACCGAAACGAGGCGGTGCAATCCGCATCGCTATCCTCATCAGTTGGTGACCGCGATTTTGTCCACACGCGGATACGGCGCTCAGCAGCATCGTTTTAACTTGATGCAATGCGCGCAATGTCACAAAACTGAAACATAGCTGAAGCCGTTGAAGATTTGAAGATGAAGAGCTTTCAGTCGCGGTACGCATGCTGGCGGCCGATCCTCCTGATTGGGTAGGTGCCAATAATCCCAGGAGCATCATAATCATCATCATCATAAAACTCGTTTGCTACATCGCGATGGACAAACTATCGGTTGCCGGCCATCTTACCTGCTGCGAAAGAACTATCGTCCCGTGCACGTGGTGGGAGGGGGGGGAGGGGGTAAGTAATGAGGGAGGAGCGCACAGCATGTTTTGAGCTATTTAAGCATGGGAGTCTGGCGCCGTGGTAGCCCTGAGATGGAAGTCGCAAAATGACGCAAATTGCGGCTTTTATAATGCGGTTATGCAAAAAAGTACAGGATTTGCGTACTTTTCAAGAGAATGAAATTGTATGGATGTAACAGATATTTCTTTATTGTTTTCTTGATGCTTTCGACAATTCGCCATTTGGTTAAATCGGACATTTTTTCCGGTCCCGTGAGATCCGAATCAACGAGCTTTTACTGTACATATATTGTCGGAGAACTCAACCATCTTGTCGAGATTAAGAGGCCGGACGTAGAAATTTAGAAATTGGAAGTAAATATAACACCGGAAGTACTAAACCTTGACTTCTTTTTCTTTTCCTTGTTTAGTTCTACTGATTTTCTTTCCACTTATTTTGGATAATGGTCGTAGGAGAGTAGGTGCGCTGTTATTGGCATAATTTTGGCCCATTTATTTTACGTAACTCTCCGAGAATTATTTTCAGGCCGTTTTGCAGGCTCATCACATGTACGATTCGAATTATCTAGGACGTTAAACCCCAGCAACTATTATTATTATTCTTAATTCTTGTCTCCATTGATGACTAACCACCATTTTCTTGGAGCTGTCTGGCTATAACTGGCTATAACAGTCAGTCAGTCAGTCGGTCTGTCTGTCTGTCTGTCTGTCTGTCTGTCGTCTGTCTGTCTGTCTGTCTGTCTGTCTGTCTGTCTGTCTGTCTGTCTGTCTGTCTGTCTGTCTGTCTGTCTGTCTGTCTGTCTGTCTGTCTGTCTGTCTGTCTGTCTGTCTGTCTGTCTGTCTGTCTAATAATCTAATCAGTCTGTCTAAGGATCAATCAATCGAAGCTAATTTACCTACAAAACCGGGATAGTCTTCAGGGCTAAAAGCTACCCTGGACAGCTCGACTGGGTATCTGAAGACCTTTACATTGCCAGCATACGACTTTCATATCTCAAATATGCATATCATATTATGAGTATAACATATACGTCAGTAATAATCTAACAGAGTTTCAGTGGAGGTCACATGAAGTACCTAACGTAGTCTAAATGGAGTTACAGAAGGACTACCATCAAACGTTTAGTACAGCGTAAACAACTTCATTGTCAAATGACAAGGATTTCAGGTCAAGGGACTCTAGCCGTAAAGCAAATGAAAAAAAAAATATTTAGGAAATATTGTCGGCTTGATTTTTGACAGGTTTCGCTTGCATTTACCCTTATGCATTTTACCTAAGACGACTCAAAGCCGAAAGCCATGTTCTTCTTCTTCTTCTTCTTCTTCTTCTTCTTCTTCTCAGTCGATAATATTGGTTCCCACCCACCTCCACAAGCGTTCCGCGCCTCACTTCGGTTTTGCAGTGCCTCCGGGATCGGCCAACCTTTGACCAAGGTTACGGGTGAAAAACAGCGCTAGAAAAGACGGGACAAGAAAGGACACGAGACCACGGCGCCGTGGTCTCGTGTCCTTTCTTGTTCCGTCTTTTTTAGCGCTGTTTTTCACCCGTAATCATGAACCAACCAGCCCAAATGCGTACCCTTCTACAGTTCTTTGACCAAGAAGCGATTTCATGTGATGACGTCATGACGGCGTCAGAAATTTCGACGACTTGTGACGTCGTAGCATGACGTCACACACTATGGTGATTCTTTGCATCACTCGTGTGGACGCCGACGGCCAATTTTCGCGCTTGAAGAGGCATCTAAGGCTATCGCCTTAATGAAGAGTACGAGAATTGCACGGAAAAAGGCATCGCGTAAAACAGAAATAAAATGCAACAAAACAGGATAGGCTAAAGCCTGCGCAAACAAGACGCGGCAAGCAGCGAATGACAGCGGCGACTCGCATAATAAAACGCTAACTTCGTCACGTCTTCCGAGTTACCCGACTCCACCACCCTGCATCCGGCACAAAGCGCGCAACAGTATATATTCTTTCGTGCGTGGCACGGGGCCCTCTATTGTGTGGTTATAAAAGAAGGGGTATTCGATCTCGTCGGCCACGTTCTTCGCAATCCTGACGGCACCGCCGCGTGGAATTACTATTCGGACAGGCATGGCATCGTATATATCAACGTCTCTGGCGGGTTGCCCTCGGCGGCGTGACGACGTTTTCGGAATGCTTCGCACGTCCGTGCCATTGTTGAAAGAAGGATCGACGTCGCCTCCGGAGAGGAGGGGGCGTGACGGTGAGAAGGGGTGCATGCGAACGTCCGTGTGAGACGTGTCAAGGGCGCAGCGCAACAACTTCGTTTGTACACGGCCTGTGGTGTCTCTCCTCTCTTAAGCGTTCGCTTGGGCGTACAAATGTCATTGCTGCGAGGCCGTGCGTTACGCTTGCGTATGGCTTCGAAAAGAAACCCTGTCCGCATTGGTGTAGCTAGAAGGTCGAAATTTCCCCCCTTCTTGTTTTTGTACATTGCGTCTACATACCTAAGGCATACATTTTATGTGACTCAAAGCGAATTGTTTTCAGGCCAGTTTAAGTACACAACACATGCCTGCTTCCCGATTTGGGTCTCCTATCTATCTATCTATCTATCTATCTATCTATCTATCTATCTATCTATCTATCTATCTATCTATCTATCTATCTATCTATCTATCTATCTATCTATCTATCTATCTATCTATCTATCTATCTATCTATCTATCTATCTATCTATCTATCTATCTATCTATCTATCTATAATGCGTGTGTGTGTATACGCACACAAACACACATGCACAAAAGTATTTCGAGGGTAGTGAACCTGTCTCCGTCTCCCCCCGAATTCAGTTGCTGGCTATGCATATGCTGGCCTAAGAACTTCTACATGAGAGCTCTCTTAATTATTTTATTAATTCCTTGAAAATACGTTACAAAAGCCTTCTATTCTGTTCAGTTAGAAGCAAATTGCGATCTGATTTATTTATTTATTTATTTATTTATTTATTTATTTATTTATTTATTTATTTATTTATTTATTTATTTATTTATTTATTTACTTATTTATTTATTCATTATACCCTTTCGAACACCATCAATCAGCAAGTCCAGCTGAGCTTTCTTTCTTGACTGAAGAAATGATCGTCTGCTTCATTCACTCATTCAGTAACATAACTCTCGAAAAATTGACATCTGCTTCAGCCGAGTACATTTGTTATCCACTGATTGATTCCTTTATTCACCAAATCTTTTCCAATACCTACCGTGTAGTGAACTCGACTTATTAACACTGGTTTGAGCAGCGCAACTTAGAACGAGGGACAAAGAGAAGAGAACACAGACAAGGACTTGTTCTTGTCTGTCTCTCGTTTTAAGTTCTGCTGCTCGAACCGGTGTTAACTGTGAACCAGCTGGCTCCGGTGAATATAGTTTCGACTGATTAAGTGGGCTCGTGGTTGGTTAACTCATAGATTTACTTTTTGCTACTTCAGAGACAAATCACTTTCAAAACCAAATTGGCGTGGTCCGTCAAATGTTTTCCCGTTTGTTTGGCACGTTGAATAATTCCTTCAGCGACTGTGTAACTAAAAAGAAAAAAAAGACTTTATATGACGTTTTATATGCTAGCCCAGTCGCGTTCAACAGAACGAAAACAACCATCTGCCAAAAAAAGTAGAAGAAAAAGCAGTACTTCCACAGCTACCTTTAAAATTATTCAAAACGTAGTGCTTCAGTGAGCTGTGTGTGTGTGTGTGTGTGTTGTTTTTTTAATCTATTTGCTCTCCGCAAATCGTGCCTTCGGAATGACGGAGTAGGACGCAAAGCAAACCGCAAGGAACTTGTGAGCATGATAGGATCCGCGCTGGCGACGCGTTTTGATTAAAAAGCACCGGGTCCAACGCATTTCGCAATCCCCTGCGCGCATACATCCTCCCATAGCAACCTGTATAAAAAACGCTTTATTAATCTCCACATCGAAAAAAAAAGAAGAAAAGAAAAACTCAATCCGGGTACCACGGCCAGATGCACTGACGGATTCCGGCGTTCGCGCGCTTGCAATGCATGCATTACAAGTAAATGAAAAAAAAAAACGTGGTTCCCTAATCTTGTCACGACAACGGCAGGAACAAGCCAAGTGGTTTTTCTCTATTCAAATGCCAGTGCACCCTGGAGACTGAAACAAAAAGAAAGGAAAAAGAAATAACCATACTGCCACGACATGTCTTGCTTTTCGCGTGATTCAAGGTTTTCCATGCGTTATGCGGGGCCGGAAAGTCAGCGGATTAGGTATGCAAAACTCAAGTCTAGGCATATAAATCCAGACTGGCTGCTGTGTGCGTGGTAGCGTATGCGCATGCTCAGGTAATATACGCGCAACATTTAATTTCCGTGTCCCTCTCGTGAAGGAATACTCAGAAAAGGACATATACATATTCTGCGAATTTTTTTGGATTGAATTGATTAACAGGAGAGGTTGGTGCCTTTATGGCGGCACCGGCGGCTCCTTCTCGCTTAGCAGATAGAATGTACAATACTAAAAAGCAATCAAAAGGGCACTAAATCTGTCATGCGGGAGACTGTGTTTGCCCATCTAGTGTCACACACTGTAGATGGGCAAACACAGTAAAATCCAACAGCATGAGGGTCACAAATATGCAAGAGTACGTGCTCGAGTTCATGTTAGTAAAATAAGTTGGCATACAAAAGAAGCAGGGGGAGAGGGAAATGGCAGAGAGGGGAACCATACGCGCGTGCGGTTCGCTACCTCACACTCCGGGCAAAGGGATTAAGGGATAAAAAGTACGAACAGCAACGACGTGTCGAGGAGACAATACGGAACCAATATTGGCCACCATCTATAGTCGAATACAACTAAGAAAGTCCGGAGAGGCCCTGCCCATATGACCGGAGCGCGGCAGCTGATCGCTTCCGCGACTAAAGAAATAGTCCCGCTCATGCACCTGGCAATGCTCTCCCAGGGCGGTGTCGCCGGCCATCTGGCTCATGACGTCGGTCTGTAGTGCGCGCCCATTGGTGCAGCCATTTGTGCATCCGCCTTTGAGGAGGTAATTCTCGCGGACTTCTAAAGTTGTATCCCACTATAGATCCGCATTCAATTCGCGCCTTTTTCTAAACATCTGAATATTCCCTCCTGACGGAATATGTTGATTCAAAAAGTATTAGAGTGGTGGTGGAGGGGATTATTGTTGAGTTGCGGTGAAATTGCAAAACTTGCTGCAGATATGTGCAACGCACAGAGAGAGAGGTGTTTTATTTAGTGAAATACCTCCGATGCTTACCAGCCCGATAGTCTGCGATGCTGCATAAAGTGCTGGGTGAAATATACGCAACACTGGCGTAGCCATGGGGGGGGGGGGGGGGGGGGGGGCTTGAATTCCCCCCCCCCCCCCAAGTTTTTCAATTTGGCATGTGTGCAGTATATACACCCAAGAACAAATATTACTGCAGGTTAAACCCTCCCCCGCCCCCCACCCATCCCGAAGAGAATGTCTAGCTACACCTCTGAGATTAAATCTAATCACGCAAAATCCCACGAGGAGAATGCACATGTATACTTACGTCCGCGGACACCCGCATTCACCACGCACGCGCAAAAGTTATTCATGAGGTCTCACTGCAAAGCTTCTGATTTTGCAAAACATGCTTAAACATTTTAGTTGTGCAGTACGCGCAATCATGCCGTTATATCTTTGTTCTTTTTGTTTTGTTTTTTTTTTTTCGCCGGATGAGAACGCACCGCAGTTCAGAGCTCCCGACTCTTAGTGGGACTGAAATGGTTACATGGAGCAAGGAAAATCTGTACTCTGCATTTGGTGCAATTTGCATGAAAGGAAGCAAACATCCCCTTCCCTGTCAAGTGTTGCAATTGCTCTGCAATTTAAGGCTTTCACCTAAAGAGGGCTGCGGATTCTAACGAAACGGCAGCTAGTCTGTAGTTAATTGCAGGAAAAAATATTATGTCATCTTCGCACTATAGTGGTGCCAAGCCTGAAGGAAGAGCGCAGCGGGATGTCCTTTCTTGTTTCTCTTTATTTATATATTTAATTTTTTTTCTCTTTCTCTCTGTTTCTTTTATGCATTTTTGTACCTGTTTTTTTTTTTGCTATTTCTTTCTTTCTCGCTCTATCTACTTCTCTTTCTCTCAAGCTTTCTATCTTTACTTTCTTTTTTCCCTTTCTTTCTTTTTCTCTATGCTTCTTTCTCTTTCTTTATTTCTCGCTTTCTCTATTTTTATGTCTACATCTCTGTTTTTTCTATCTTTATTGTCTGTTTCTTTCTATTTCTATGTATTCCTCTGTCTTTCTATCTTTTTATGTCTTTATTCCCTTTGTTTCTGTCTATTTTTCTATTTATGTTTCTTTCTATCGCTTTCATTCTCTCTGTCTGTGTTATATTGTCTTTTTGTTTTGTTTTTTTTATGGCTCGCCGCCGTCGCTTCGCAGTCATTTCTTGGGCTGCCTTCCTCATTTTTAGTGGACCAGTGGTGATTATAGTGGGGTTCGCCCAATTTCTGTGGCGCATACCCGTTGATGATGATAATTTTCTGGTAACCATGCACATTTTACGGCCTTTTTTAACAGCTTCCTTGTTAAAAAAAGAACAAAAAAAAAACCTATGGCGTGTTGCACTCTTCGATCCGGGGCGGGTTCGCACGTTCGACTGATCGTTCCAGCGCAACTGGCTCGCTCCGCGCCGGATCGCTCTCGTTTGCTCTGCTGTCATGTCGCGTGGACCCGTTCAGAAACAGAACGTGCGGCATAGGTCACTTCCGTCAGTTTGCGAGCAACTCTAGTAGCGCGTTGCAGCGACCAAGGTTGCCATGAAAACGCACAAAGCGGAAGCAGGAAAAACTTACGGAACCGGTTTACGTAACGAGGGCATGAAGAGCTTCCAGCGTGGTCTGGCGAGGAGCGTTCCGTTGTATTCGACTTGGTGCAATCCCAGTGGTTGCTCCATGATTTTTTAGGCTGCTCTAGATCTCCCAGTGAAAAACGCCGCAACACAAATACACATAGATCAGACGACAACTGCTGCTGCCTGGGTACTTGAGCATATGGCGAACAGGCGTGGTGCCGCCAAAGTGCCGCCCACAGTTCGTATATGCAGCTTCAAATATATAGGTGAGCTAAGGAGGGGCCCTAAAAATGCAGGGGAGGTATACTGTGTCACCATTTCACGTCATCAGTGGAGTCGAGTATAACAATACACACTTCGCTTAAGTCATCATGAGAAGCCTCCGTAGTAGGTCTGGTTTAATTTCTGATTTCGGCTGCCTATCTAAAACAGCTTTGCTTATAACTTTCACAGTAAAATTCACTGAATAAATAAATTAAGTTTCCATTTTATTCTTTAAGCAAGCGGTTACATGATAAAGAAAATGCTTGGAATGGTGCCGTTTAAATGTCTCCCATGAACTCATCCCCAAGCAAGAGCCAGGATCTACCTAACGAAAGATTGATAGCCATAGCAATGAATGAAGAATTAATTAACTAATTAAGGAAAAATCTATGCAAAATAACCTTCAGGAGTTGTCCAGGGAGGTTTATCTAACCTCTTTGGAGTTGTCTAAAAGAGGTGCTTAAGCGTAGAGCAGCCTTCCCTAGAACGCTACTTTCAGGCGTCATCGACATGGCGTCTTTCACTTTCTTCCTAGCATTCGCCAGCATTCGTAACGGCCCAACAGAAATCGCATCCTGCAATCACCGAAGCGCGAGTTAGGCAATAAATTTTCGCAGTGTCTCAATTTTCGTGATCTGTAATACCCCAAATGTCGGCTCTACATATTTTACGACACTCTTCGAAGACAGTAATGATCTACAAAGAGAGTTCCCGTGTCTCCTTAAAGAGACTCATATACGTGGCAAGCCACAGCTCTCAAAAAAGAGTCATATGACTCTCTTTTTTTTTTCTTAAATAGTAGAGAGAGCTTTCAAATGCGTTAACATTTTTATGCCGCCTCAACGAGAAAACAGTCCGTCCGTCCAACCCTCCGTCAGGTCAGACGATCGCCGCTTAAAGGAAATGATTTTATAAAAGATAATTAATTTTCTTCGCACTGCTGGGCTTGAGCCCAGGCTCTAAGCCTCATTATATGCGTTCAATAAGGGTCATTTCATACCGACATTCACATTTCCACTACACTCTAACAGCAATCCAAATTCGACGATTTTTAATCGCTTTACGTCTACATCGTCCCCTAATTTTTTTTTCTTTGGCTTTACATTATATGTTGTTTATCGCTTGACTTCATTAGCACCAAATATTTTTACTATTTAACAAAGTAAATATAAACTGTTACCCACTTTTTCTCATTTTGGTTCCACCTTCCATACAAATAGAGCCTGGACTCTCTTTGTTTGGAAGGTGGAACTGTATGAACTGCCTACGAGTACAAACCTTAGAATAACAGAGAGCTGAGCTAGCTGGTAAGTATTCATTCTAAAAAGACAGAGTGTGCAAACACGGACACAAGAAAGAAGTCAGGACACCACAAACATCACAAACAGCGTTCGTGGTGTCTTGACTTCTTTCTTCTGTCCGTGTTTGCACGCCCTGTCTTTTGTAGCATTAGCTACACTGGCCTAACCGCGCCAGTTTGGCGTGGCTCCTCAAGAGCCGTGCTGCGCATGCGCGAGGATCAGTGATGTCACACAGCTGGCGCATCGGAGCCGGCACCTCCCGCGCACTCCGCCGCTGCCGCCGGTCTGCGCTTTCCAGAGGAGTGACGTCTAGCCGAAGTAGACGTACTGGCACCGGCGCGCGCGCAGCTATTCGCCTTCGCTGTGCAGTCGCCGTCTGACACTGCGCTGGAGCCACTTGATAGCGCCTCTGACTGGCGTTTGCCAGTGTGGTTTAGCCATAGAGTAGGAGAGCGCAAAAACTGCTCAACGGCGCAGAAGTGCGGAAAAGCCTAACTCATCGGATCTCGAAGTAGTTGCCAGGCAAAATAAACATACATGTGTCACACAATATGTATACCATGTGTGCGTCATTGGAACAGCAGTAAGCATGATAATCAAGCTAATCCTAGACGATCAGGAAAGCTAATAACGATCATCTGAACCTTTGCTAACGCTACGTTATCATGGCACAGCCGAGCTAAGCCACTGCAACATTTTTTTAGAATGAGTACAAACCGTTTCAGCCTATTTGGAGTATCAGCCGACGTGGTGTTACAGTGGTTACGGTGCTCGACTGCTGACCCGGACGGCACATGTTCGATCCCGGCCGCTATAGATGTAACGTAAGTATATTCCTCTATGACTATAGAGCAGTCTCAGAACTGCTAAGTCCACCGCACGCGCGGAGGGCTCTCATCAACGCGCCGGCGGATTAAGGGACTAGAGCAGACTCAGTCTGATGTAGACTCCATATGCTAACGTCCGGACTAAGTAACTAAGTAAGGACTAAGTGACTCGCTCGCACCGAACTCCGAGGACTCGACATCCACTTTTGCAAGCCTACACGCGTCGATGGGGCGAGAGCTTTCGTTCCCAAAGTGGGCCATTTGCAGGCGTGGTATTAAAACGTACTATCCCCCCTTTTGACCGGGCATGCGCGTAGTCTTTCTCTCAGTGCCCTAAGCCTAACGCCTTAATACCCTCGGGGAAGTCGGCCGCCGAGAGCGTTCGAGCAGGCAACGCGTGCGAAACGGCGCGATGCCGACGTATCGATTCGAGGTGCAAGGTCTTCGATTAATCAATGGCCATGCACGGCCGAGTGCCTCGCGAAGGACGACGAGCTGTTTGTCGTCGAGCGCAGTCATGACTGAAACGGTCCTTCTATTAATGCTAAATCCTTAGATGACTCACCAACCATCGTCCCGTGGCGTCGGCGTCAACACGAGCGATACAAAAAAATCACCACGTGATGACGTCACCCTATGCCATCATGACGTCACAGATTGCAAAATATAGTGACGTCACCAGGACGTCACATAACGTGATGTCAAATGAAGACGCGATCACATGACGTACGTCGTCGCTTGGTCAAAGGCGGGCCGATCGCGGAGGTAATGCAAAACCAGGCGAGCTGCACAAATCTCGTATTACATCCGATCCCGGAGGCTGTGCAAAACCGCGTTAGACGCAAAAAGCTATCCGAGGAATGGGACCAATACATCCACTGACAAGAAAAAGAAGAGGGCTCTCGCCTTCGAGTCGTCTTTGGCGAATGCATAAGGGAACTTGCGACTTTACTTTTTTTTTAATAGGCTTAAATCATTCCCACCACTTAAGTTTCGATTCCCAAGTGCTGCTATATGGCTGTATCTGCAATTTATTATGTTTATTTTTTGCATACACTCAGACAACGTCGAGTGGCGTCGAATGACACTCCCAGAGACATATTACAGGTACACGTGCATCGACATAAAAAAAAATGCGAGGAGGGACGCCTGTCGGTGACCTACGTCGTTTTACATGTTGCAAGCAACGTGCGCGGACCACGGTATCGCGCACTTAGCCCCGTCCCTGTAGAACCACGCAGCGCGGCATGAACATCTACTCGCTTTAATATGCGGGCTAACGCACGCTTCCGGCCTTCCAGGTATGCAGCTTTAACAAAATCCCCGTCACCGCAACGAAACAAGCCGCTCCTATCCCCACAGAGTGGGCGTGTTGCGCGGTTCGTTCCACAGCTGCGTCCGGTGGTGCGCACGCTAGCGTGGCGTCCGAAAAATGGCTGGGGTGTGGAGTGAAATCCTGCAAAATAAAAAAAAAAGCCAGGAGGGGAGGAATGCGCTGAAGTCGACGCTGAAGGGAGCGCTGCGATATGGGAAAGATGGGTAAGGGCGAGCCAGAAATAGGGAAAGGGAGGATCCGGAGAGGGCTTGGGGTTCGTTGGAAAACGCGGAGAGGTTAGGGAAGGTAGACAGGAAAACCAGGGAAAGAACGGCGTGAGAAAGAGTGAGACAGAGCTCGTAGGGAAAGTGGAATAGGGAGGAGGCGGCTGCTATACGGGAAAGATAGGGAAGGGTGAGCTTGAAATGGGGTAAGGGAGGCCTGAGAGAGTGGGCGGGGGTGAGTTGAGAAATCGAAATGTGTAGAAGCTAGGGAAGGTAGGTAGGGGAAAGTGGGTAAGGACAGCGTGAGAAACAGGGCGAAAGAGAGCGCGGTAGGGAAAGAGGAAAGAGAAGACGCTAGTGAAGTGGGGAAGGGTGTCGTGTGAAATAGAAGGAAAGAACACCGTGTATGGAAATGGGAATGGGGAGAAGATGCTAGCGACGGAGAAGTGGGAAAGAGTGTTGCCGGAAAGAGAGAGAGGAAGAAGGGCGCGTAGGGAAAACGAAATGGGGAGAAGGAAATCGATGGGCGGACACCGCCCCGGCGCAACATTGGGAGGCCGAGCGCGCGCGCCTCTTTCGCTAGACTGACGAGCTCCGGTATTGATTTCTGCCTCTCTTCACCGAAGCCCGTCCGTCTCTCTTCTTCGTCCCCGCTATCCAGAGCCGAGGAAGGCTGCAACTCCGGGTTTCGGCGACGAGTGTTGGGACTCCCGTTTCCGGTGCCCATCTTTTGTTCCAATTTTTTCGTACCGAGCCGGCACGCGTCCTCTTTTTTGCTTTTCTTTTTCTCGATCTCTCGCGTCTTGTGGGGTCGGGTGCCACTCTCTGCTTCTTTTTTTTCTCTCTCTGCATCATCTGCCCGTTGTCTTGGGTCGAGTCTTATGCTTCGTGTGCAGGCCGCAGGGCATCTCCCGATGTACGCTTCATTGCTCCCGTCAGAAGCACTTCTGCGGCTTGCTCTTCCGTCTTCTTCAGGTTTGGTCTTTGTCGCGACTGGAGGCTGGGAAGAAATTGGGGAATGACAGCACGTGATGAGCGAAGAAACTACATATATTTTTAGCACTGCATAATAATGACCATGCCGTTATTGATGCTTTCGTCCCTCCCCCCCCCCCCTTTTGTAATACCGTGAAAAGGGCCTTTAAGGGTCAATAAATGATGATGATGATGATGATCATGATCATGATATGGCGTGTTTGTTTCGCAATAAATATCATTTGGAAGTAGCTCTCTGTGTTTGTATTCATTTTCCTTTTCCTGGTGCGCTTACCGGTTTCATTGTGACAGTTTTTCCTTATTCAGGGATACTTAGGACCGGATGTGAATAAATAACAATTGTTGGGGTATTGCGATCCAAAACCGCGATATGATTATGAGGGACGCCGTAGTAGGGCTCCGGAAATTTTGACCATCTGCTGTTCTTCAACGTGCATATAAACCTAGATACACGGGCCTCTAGCATTTCGCCTCCATCGAAATGCAGCCGCCAGGGCCGTGTCAGCGTTCGATCCTCATAATCACAAGACCACCGTGGCGGGTGGAGGTGAATAAACTTAATCATTTCTTTTTTAGTTTCATTCCTTCCTCCTCGCGGTGGAAGTCGCGTCCTCACCTAAACCTCACGTTGAAGGGGCACTAAAGTGAAACAATGAATTAGTTTAGAATAATTTATACTATGAAAACTCTAGCGCCATTAATTTCACCACCATTGGTTAATTAATAGATAAGAGTATCGATGTCGAAAGTATCGCTTCTAAGTTTCCCACCGACATCTTCGATGGAGACGTCACGGATTTCAAAGTGGTTCTTTCGTATTTTGGCCACAGTGGCGCGGCGGAATTTACTAAAATTTGTTATGTTAGGTCCGTGGCTCCCTCAGAAGACAATGTAATATATTTCTTCTTCTCTGTATATTTTTTACGTGCGTAGGACTTTAGGCACCCGGCTTGTCGTTCATCAATAGATCTATCATGCTTGTTGTTTTGCTATTATATGAATTTTGAGCGCGTTTAGTGCGCAGGATTTCAAGGCCCTTCTGCAGCTACCTTACACTGTCATTCATCACACACCATATATCATGTCCTGGCATTCTTGGGTCATCACCACCTTTGCGCCATTAACCACCATATATCATCATCATCATCATTGTCGTCATCATCGCCTGAGTACAGGAAAAAAAAAAGTTACAGATTTATTTCTCTGGCTGGTAGTAGTTGCGGGAAACAATTTCTCTTTTCGCTTTCCCCGTCAAAACTGACCGTAAAACGGGGGTGCAGCCATCGGCCTCTTGTCGGCTCTTTTATTTTTATTCACTTCTCGTTGGAGCCCATCGCATTAAGTTGCATTTTCGTTTACTTCTTTCTTTCCGAATACCTCGCAGTTCTGCCCATACCTCTCCTTCCTTTGAGTCTGACCGGCCGCGTTGCGCTTAATTAGAGCGCGGCACTTGTTATAATTGAGTCAGTTCATTAGAGGAAGCTCTGACCTGCATCCTAATGACGACGACACTTCCCTTTCATGCTGCCCACTTGCGCACTTGCGGAAGTTACTTTTAATCGTGTCCGCGCGGTCGCCTGCTATCTTTCTTAATATTCTGTTCTTGGCGGCACATTTGGAGCTCCTTTCTTTTGCCATTTGTTTTGGCAGCAGAGAGGTTGTACCGTAAAAGAGGACTTCGACAGGGAGACAGCAAAAAGAAAAAAAAACTGCTGGAAATTGATTAACTGGGTTGATATCGAAAGAAGATAGCGTTGTCTAGTTTTGCATCTTTGAAATATTAGCTGCTGCCTAACGAGAATTTCACTTACATGTTAAACTAATACCGGTGTCACACGGTGCACTGCTGATCGTGATTAAACCCGATCAGGATCGAACTCCTCAGTAGCGATCGGCTCCCTTCTGCAGCTTGCTTAAGGGAGTTAATCACAATTCAGAACTTTGATCCGGATCAGGCTTCATCGCGATCAAAAGTGACCTTGTGACACAGGTATTAAATTGTGTTCAGGGGCCTTGCGTCTCGAAATCACAACGTGATTGTGAAACACGCCGTGGTTGGGAGCATAGGTCGGCAAAAATGTGGAGCTCACCCAGACTCACTAATTAAATACATTTTGTCCATAGGGCTCACTAGGCCTCAGACTCACCAAACTTTTCCTCATCCGGACTCACTCGGACTCAGATTCACGAAAATATTACTCAACCGGACTCACTCGGACTAAGACTCACGAAAATGTTTCTCATCTGAATCACTCAGACTCAGAGTCACGGTTTAATCTGAGTCTGAGTGAGTCGACTTATGAGGGAGTTTGCCGACCTATGGTTGGGAGGACTCCGGATCATTTTCATAATCATAATTTCTCGTTTTTTTTTACGCTTCGAAACCCCGATATGATTATGAGACACATCGTAGTGAGAGACCGGATAAATTTGCACTATCTGGAGTCCTTTAACGGACACCTCAATATAGCACGCGGATGTTCCTGACATTTCACCCCTACTGAAACGCGGCCGCCGTGGCCGGGAACCGAACAAGGCGTTGTTTCGGGCTAGTTAGTAACCCATAGTTACAAGCTTTATAGCGCCGACGTCTTACACAAATGACAAAGAAACACGACAGGCACGAGCGCTGGGAATCGAACACGCGCCCTCGAGCTTAGCAGTGCGACACGTTACCTTCTAAGCTGCCACGGTGGCTCCTGGATCAGTTTTGACCACGTAGAGTACTTCAACGTGGTCTCAGATCGGAGTAGACGGGTGTCCTTGCATTTCGGTCCCATCGAAATGCGGCCTCCATCACCGGCTTAAGTTCGTGGAGAATTACTTTAAATAAACAAAATAACAAGAATGTTTCTTTTATGCATTTAACTACAAAAAAAAAAAACACTAGGAACGGCAGGCTACATTGAAGCCGGCTGTCCCATCAGCATGATAGTAGTATTGAAGAACAAAACAAAAAGAAGGAAAGCTAGAACAAATAAAATAATAAGAAAAGAAAACAATCAGAGGTCCTGTGTACATACACAATATGTGGTGTATAAAGAACTAGCAGAGTCTAAGGGCAGAGTACAATACACAGATAAGGGTCACCATAGATTACCGCGAATAAAGTCTGTACAGAGAGTTTTCTATGCACTTATATATTACATGACTATGAAGTATGTTTATTATTAACGAAATACTATGAAAGGGAGAAATAATCACAGTTATAAACAGTTCATTAAACGTGTGTACAATAGTTGTTCCGCAATACTTTCGTTCATTCGCCCAAGATGCACCCGCATTGCTTTCCTTACGTAGCTGCGCTGCTTAAGGGATGGCTGAGGAAAGTCGTTAGTCAAGTTTAATTAGGTCAGGAATTTTCGTCATCGTAATGTCATTGACCTTTATCTGTGATATCATAATGTGTTTCTTTTTCTTTCGAAACACAGCCTTTTACAGAATAGTGATGAGAACTAACAGCCAATAATGCCAAGGAGGCTCCATTAAAGCCGGCTATCCCATCAACATGATAATAGATTAAAGAGAAACACAAAAACAAGGAAAACTAGAACGAATAAGGGATGGCTCTCCTTGGCATTATTGTCTGTTAGTTCTCATTAACATTGTGTCTAACAAAGAAAAATGAGCCCTTAAAAAGTCTCTTTTCTTCATTCATAGCGAGGGTCACGTTCTGGCAGACTTGATGCCTTCAGGTAGTATAAGAGGGATTAATGGTCAGCTGCCGGATCGTAAAAATATCACGTGCTACGTGACGCCAACAGGCAGAAAAAGAGTGTTCCACACTCGCCGCCATGGCTGCGGTCGGCGCTGACTAACACTCCTAGGTTTAAGTGCACATATATACCCTATAAAGTGGACGAGAGGATGAGCGCCGCCGTAGCTCAGTGGTATAGAGCATTGGACGCGTTATTCGAAGGTCGCAGGTTCGGTACCTGCCGGCGGCAAGTTATCTTTTCGTCCACTTTACTTTCATCACATTCATATCCTAATTACTAGAAATAACACCCCTATACATTCCTTGGCATTATTGTCTGTTAGTTCTGATTAATATTGTGTCTAACAAAGAAAAACAGCCCTTAAAAAGTCTCTAGCATTTTACAGAAAAATGCTTGGAAGTGAGCTACGGCAATGACTTCAAAGAAAATACAGCCTGAAAACAATGATGTCTCAGAAGAAAGACAAAACACACGTCGACGGAAGTTTCTGGTGAGTGTTCTCATTGTTCTCTTTGTCGTACTTTTGTGCTGTCGTTACCTTCTGAACCAGGTATCCGACTATTGCGTCCTATGCCCTTATCATAAATTAAGAGAATGACGCAACAAAACAATAAGGGAAAATGTGTTAAGGAGACAAAAATTGTCTAGCCCAGGAGCGTTGGGAATATAGGCCTTGAACCTGTTTCTTTGTTTTTTTTAGTTCCTGAATGACTTGTCAAGCATTCGCGAGTGATAGAAATAGTACTTACGGTATTTCGATGGTCTATTCAAGCTCTCTCGTACCTAATTCTCCTTATTAGACCAAAACACAAGTGACGTCAAGGTATGACGTCGCATGTTTACCGCCTATTTCCAGGTTAACATGCTCCTTCACTCCGAAAGAATGAGCGAAAGTTTACAGCTTGTGAATCTGTTTAGTTAAGAACAAATTCGTACCCCTTTCTGAGAAGTAATTTAAAAACAGACCTTGCCAAGACCTATATCAGGTTAATTTCAACTCTTCTAGGAATGTCAAGCTGCTCACCTTTCACGTTGTTTTTCGTCAAGAAAACCAGGCCAAGCCTTGACGCTTGGTAGACATGGTAAACATATTCTGGCATTTCGCTGCAGCATATGTGAAGTCTAATTTTATCTTACTCGACAAAACTAGCAAAGCCATATGCTATTTTACGCATTTGTTTCGGTACCGCCATATTAGGCTGTAAACCTTGACGTTTTGTATCTTTAATAACTAAACGAACAGTGCTACGGTAGACCGATACGCATGAAAAGGGTTGTGTTGGGGCATTCGCTGTTCTATTTCTTTCTTAGTTCACGTCGCGATATACAAAAAATCTTGGAGGACACTTGAGCTTCGCCTTCAACAGTAGAACGAACGCCACAGCGTAATCGGGCCCCGTGCGCATCGCCTTCTCAACTGCTAGCCTCGCTTCGGTTCTCGGTGCATGCCTCAACCGTGCCGTAAGGAAACGAACGACTGTGATCATGACATGGGCAATTTCAAAAGTATCCTAGAATGTCTGCTGCAAGTACAGTTGTTAAGTGCCCACTACGCCATGATTCTTCCATTTGCGAATCAGCGAAGGGCGCAGTACGCGCGCGTAAAGCAACACGCGAACCTACGCAGCTGCTCGCTTTGGTGATGGTTTTGCTGCTGATAATTAAATCTGTCTGAGCGCTTTGTAATGGGTGGCCCTTTAAAACATCCGCTCGTTGCGCAATTCACATGTTTTCACGCCTGGCGCGTTTGTGCGCTTGTGCCACGCAATATTACATGCGTTAAGGAGAATCCTTCCACTACATGGCATTCATATAATCTTTCTTTCCGAAGCAGTTTCAAGCAATAGCGTTGCTCTGTGTTAGAACACCTGCTTGCCACGCAGAAGGCCTGGGTTCAATTCTCACTCGAGTCTAAGATTTTTATTACTTATTCTATTTGCACCTTTCTCGATTTTTCGGTTCCGCACAGGATGATGATTTCTCGCTCAGAACCTACGACGCCGACTTCGACACCGGAATTTCTACCAAACGAGCTCTTTAACGCTATCACGTTCAAAAAGAGCATTCGTTTAGCAGCCCGAGGTGACGGCGCCCATGTGTTCTACGTAATGTAGTCCATACTAAAAAGGGGGCTGTAAATATGAATCCGAAAAAAAATAATAATGAGCATAAGGATATGCAAGTACAAAATTACTAACCCTGTTATAACCCCAAATAGTGCACCTATGTATGTTTTTTTTTCTTTTCATTGCTGACCCACATAATATTTTCCCATTACCTGTCGCGGTGGTCTAGTATTTACGGTGCTTGACGTACTGCTGACCCGAAGATCGCGGAATCGAATCCCGGCCGCTGCGGCCGCATTTCTATGGAAGCGATAGAGGCCGGTGTACTTAGATTTAGGTGCGCGTTAAAGAATCACAGGTGGTCCAGACTTCCGGAGCCATCCCCTACGGCGCCCCTCGTAATCATATCGTGGTTTCGGGACGTAAAATCCCAACAGTTATATTATTATAATAATTTCCCGTTGATTGCACTTTATGTTTATATCTATTTTTGTGTCACATTCTCTTTGTGTTTCTCCCATTACTCAATTCGCTATTTTGGGTCTTGTAAAATATGTTAAATAAATAAATAAATAAATAAATAAATAAATAAATATCCTCACGTCTCTAAATTCCTGCAAAGTACAGAAAGGTGGCGCTCCTAACCATATGTGCCCAAACAAAAATATGAGGTTGAAGAAAGTATAACAATACCAATATAGCAGGAGGAGAAAGTATTGGACTCAGGATCTCATACGTTCCGCTGTAGAATGTTGCTTCTGATGTATTGTACTCGGCGTCGGGAGCTTGCAGGTCATTGTTATTAAACATTCAGACAAGCAGAAATATCACGCTTACACTGACAGTGGCAAGTTCAACAAATGGGCTATGAAAGCGACATTACGCCCACTTGCTTGAAGTGGAAACCAAGAAGAGAACGGAACGATGAAGGAGATAAACAAAATTGCCGTGGTTGAACACGGCTAAACCAAGTTTGTCGAGTGATAGCTAAGCTTAGAGTTTTGCTAGCTTAGGGAAAGGACAAGGTCATTGGTTTGCAGATAGAAAGAGAGAAAACATTTATTGACGAAGGGCGTGTTGGTGAACGAGGGAGGGAAGATTTAACTTTACTGCATGGCTTGGACAGGCAAAACCTAATCAAACCAACAGGCAACGAAGATAACGAAGGTATACCTAACTTGTATATTAACGCGATAGCGTTAAAGACCTCGTTTCGCAGAAATTCCGGTGTCGGCGTCGGTGGATGTGAGCGAAAAATCATCATCTTGTCCGGGACCGAAAAATCGAGAAAGATACAAATAAAATAAGTGACAAAAAACTTCGGTTAGAGTTAGAATCGCACCCAGGCCTTCTGCGGGGCAAGCAGGTGTTCTACCACAGAGCCACGCCATTGCTTGAACCTTTTTAGAAAAAACAAAAACACTATACGAATGTCATGTAATGGAAGGAGTCTCCTTAACGTATGTAGAACGCGCGGCAGAAGCGTAGAATGGCGCCAGGCGTCAAATTATGTGAATTGAGCAACGTGCGGTTGTTTTAAAGGCCCACACGTTACAAAGCGCTCAGACATATTTAATCATCATCAGCTGCAAAAGCATCAACAAAGTGAGCAGCTGCGTAGGTTCGCGTGTTGTCTTACGGACGCGTAGTGGGCGTTTCGCTCATTCACAAAAGGAAGAATTATGGCGTAGTGGGGCACCTAATATCTGTACTTGCAGTAGGCATTCTCGCATACTTTGAAGCGGCCAATGTTACGCGCACAGTATTTCGTTTCCTTACGGCACGGTTGAGGCATGCACCGAGAACCAAAGCTAGGCTAGCAACTGAGAAGGCCATGCGCACGGGGCCCGATTACGCTATCGCTTTCTACACTTTAAGGCGAAGCTCGAGCGTACTCCAAGCTATAATAGAGAAAATATGACATAAAAGAAAATGTCTTAAAGTGGGCAAAAAATCAACTTGCCGCAGGTATACCTGCACAGTGATGCACTCCTTCTCTCGTTCGTCCTGCGTAGTTTGGCGCGCAAGCGGAGCTCATCCACAGTCGAAGCAGCACTAATGTAATGTGGGCTCCCGCAGCATCGAGCGGCCGCTGCTGCGGGTTTGTGAAGCGGCTGTTAGCAAGACAAAGCTTGCTGAACCATGACACCTTTCTGCACATTTGTTGGTGTGGAGCTGCTGATTTGTGATTAGGTCACGTACAAGTATTTTCGACAATTTATATCCGAGTTTCAGCACAAAACGAATGACGCGGCCGCTAGGCTGACTTGGTCACATTTGACGCCTTATTGTAACTTGTTAGCAACGAAAATAATGCCAGGTTTTTTTTATGCAGAGTGGTAGATGACGTCCTTGACTTGAATCAGAGCGATTTCAAAAAAATTAAAATGGCCTTTTTGAGAAAACTATTTTCAAAGTTCGGCTGGCATTAGTGCACGGGCAGTCCAGCAGGCCCGTGAAGCGGCGGAGAGGCAAGGCCTTCACGTCCCGACATGGGAGACCTGAGCCCGGGTCGTTAATCTGCCGGACAAACAATAAAGTTCTTTCATCCATCATTCGGTGCTATTGGTAAATCACGTTTCAGCCCAATTATCAACGGAGCGCCATAAAAACACGAAAATTATTTAAAAGAGAGCGAAGGTATCAAAGTTAATATGTACCGATTTTTATTATCCTCACTTTTACCTGTTTGCAGCAATAAATTCCTGAAATACATGTATTTTGTGCAATTTGCCAAGTTTGGGACTTTTTCCTTCAAAAATGCTCCGACAAGCAAAAGAAATAATAAACTCATAAGACTGTATTTCACTTGTTGTTTGAGGGCAATAAATATTGTGACCAAAAAGTGCACCGTTTTTTCCCTAGGCGCGCTCAAAATTAAGAAATCGCGAAATTGGCGGAACTGTTTTTTTGCGGCCAGAATTTAACTCCGAAACCATTGTTCTGGATGTAATGCCTATACCTACAGTAAATTTCATCAAAATCGAGAATGGTGACCGGGACCTCGTGTTCGATCTTATCTGGACACACCCATTGCAAACTGTACTTAGAATAAATGCTCGTCGATTTAGAGCACTATGTACTACTATGCGAGAAGGGTAGGGCCACCCTGAGACCGCTAAGGCTACGAATGCCGCTTAATGGAACTGCGTGTTTACGAAAATTTATTATCGCTGCTGGTTAACGCTTTTTCGCACTTGCTACAATGCTACGCGCAATTCGCGCAGCCTGTTTCACATGTCACTACAAGCATCCTTCAAAAATGCGCTGCGTGCAATGTTTGATTTCGCGAACACTTCTTCTTTAAATATTGCTAGATATTTTTTTCACAAAGACAATTTAAGAGCACTTTGGTTGCCAAACACAGTTTTTATCTTGGACTTGGCAGAGTTCTGGACGTATGGGAAATTATTCTATGATTGGCGTATAACTTTTGGCAAACTTTGCGCTGGTAGCGGTTCAGGATACGACGAACTTATTGGGAGGATGCGGGCCCATCGAGTCAATTGGTTGTGAGTCAACAACGTTGACACGCCCTTTCACGCACTTGGTTAGCACTACCGGAATAAAAATACAGAAAGCGAGAGAAGAGGTCAGTGACATGAACCAAACAACGCGCCGAGCTGGCGTCTGTAGGTTTTCGACCTCCGTAAACCATGCTAGACATTTCACATGCTTTTCTTTAAGGCGAATGCCTTAGAAAACGACAAACTTGACCGTCGGCCTCTGCACCAACACGAGTGATGGAAAAAAAATCATCATCACGCGATTTCTGACATCATGACGTAACCACGACGTCATTACATGGCATCGTCGTTTGGTCGGAGGTGGGCCGATCCTTGTGGCACTGCAATCCCCGGTGAGCTGAAGAAGGCTCACAGTACCTCGATTCTGAGGCAGTGCAAAACCACGTCAGGTGCAGAAAGCTGGGGAGATGGGGAAAGCAGAAAGCTGGGGGGGGGGGGGGGGTATCATTACAATCAAATGAGCAGAAAAAGAAAGAAACGGCTTTCGCCTTCGAGTCGTTGAGGTGAATGCGTACGGACCATTTGAATTCTTCAGCGCAAGAAGATTTGCTCTAGCAGTTTGATGATGTGTCTCTGTTGAAAGACAAGAAAAATTTCTACCAGGGAGCGACGCCAGTGCTTGACAAGAAAAATTTAGACATCTCGTTCATGTTACACAGTGAGTAAATTTATGCTCTGGTACTTCTTGAAGCTGCAACTGCTTCTGTAAAGACAAGTTTCACTTTGTGTTACGATGATTCAAATGAAAGTGGGATCAAATACCAAATTTTTCCCCTAACATGTAATTTTTTCTCTACTTTTGAAGGTGGCGGGTGCGTTGTTGTTTCAAGAAATAATGGCGGTCCAGCTTCTTTTTCATCTCTGTGATTTTTCGTTGTTTTTCAAGATTTCGTAAATACCAACTGTATGGATGACCGAAAGAAGGCGAATTTTTTCGCGGAGTTCGTTCCTTTGATAGAAACAACGAAATCAATCCAACTGACGATTAGGTCAAGGAAAGCGCAAGGAACATTATTTGTTGTCTTTTTTTTAACTGTAGTTTAGTAATCACGACATAAAGCGATATAACTTACAGTGGACAAAAAACCTCCTTTTCCGTCGGTGGGTTCCGAACCCACAACCTTCGATTCACGCGTCCCGTGCTCTACCAGTAGCATATGATCAATAGCATGAACCAATAGCGTGTACCAATAATAAGTATCAATGGCATGTACCAATAGTGTGTGCCAATGGAATATAGCATATAAATGACTCTGTAGCATTACCATCACTACTGCTTCTACGCCAACAGCTGCGCTAAAGATAGTCCATCCCAATGCCAGCGTTCCTTCGTCATCCGGAAGTCCAGTCGTTCCTCTGCAAAAAACAGTGCAGTCTCTTTCGGACTCGCTGCTCCGTATAAAGAGCGGAATGCCCTGCCCGGGGCCAAAACACCGAGTCCAGCCAATCTAACGACAGGTCCCCCCGCGCCCCGCAGCTTTCGGCGCAGGGTGCCGGCCATGCCTCGCGTCAGAGCCGACGCAGGGAGGAAGGAAAGAAGACGAACTTCCACACGCCAAAGGCGCGCTGTGGTTCGTTTCTCTCGGAGCCGCCGGGGCCCACGGCTAACCCAGAACACAGCTGTGGAGGAGAAGGCGAGCAGCCCGCTGTGCCGCCGGCGCCGCTTTCCTACCTGACACCGAGAGCCGATTCTCTTCTTCGTTGAGGGGAGCGCATGCACACAGCGCTGTTAGCGCTCGCTGCGCCACCGCCGCAGAAGGCAGGCCGCGCTCTCACCGGTAACAAAGAGAGGAGTACATTGGCAGCACCTTCTCTTCTTCTCTGTCTTTCTCTCTCCGTAACACGCCGCGCGCCTAGAGGCCCTCAAACGGCGGAGAGCTGCAGCACAGCGGCCGCCGCCGATTCGTCGTTGCCGCCGACGTCGGAGCGCGAGCGCGCGCGCTTCCCGTGTGGCTCGTCACTGAGAGGTTTTCGTCGACCTCTTCTTGTGGACGTCTACGGTTCCTCCCGGTGGTTGCTCTCGTGGGGAAAAAGGAACGTCTCGGGTCGTACTACTACTTGGCGGTTTTACGCCGCCCCCGTTCGAAATCTTGTGCGTGCGTGTGTTTATGTGATTGTGCTTCCTCGCTCCGCCTCACGGATGCGCTTGCAGAACACTGCGACCTCCTGCGTGCATAGGGGTGATGTGAAAAAGTGCGCGCGATAGTTGTGCTGTTTGTGATTGTTGCAACCTTGCAACGGCGCCCTTTGAAAGTGCAGCTCTGCTGAAACAACGACGAAGTCCTTTGAGCGGAGGAGTGTCTTCGACGATCGGCCTGGTCGATTTCCCGTGAGGCACAGTTCTTTCGCGCCCTGGTGGGAGTGTTGTGTTGGAAACCCCCCCCCCCCCCCCCGAACGTCCCTTTCAAGCAAGACTTCACTTTTCCGGACTTCAAGAGGAATTTTTCTACATTGAGCCATTTCGTTTCATACATTAACATTATCCCGACTGTCCTGCCCGCCCTACGCCTCTGTCTGTAGATTCACTGTAGTCCGTGTCCAGGAGAACGGAATACAGCCTAATCGCTTACGGATCTGCCCTTGACGTAACGAGCCGAAGTCTTGTTCTTTGATCACATCGCGAAGAAGCCACGGAGAGAGTGTTGGTAATGAAACGAAATTCGGGCCTGGTGTTTTCCAAGTGTCCAGCTCGCAGAGGCTTCAATGCGCTTCGCTGACAGAGGTCGCGATATCTATCAAAGTTGGACGCAGCGATTGCTCGCTTTTTAACCGAAGGCAGCTCTTTTCTTCGTCGCAAAAAGAGCAACACCGTCTGCGAGAAGCGAAGGTCATTCGGTGACCGGTTACAAGAAAGACTTGACCGGTCGCTGCTGCAGACAGCTTGACCCATACTCCGAGATTTTCTCGGTCGCTCCTCCTCACAGCATTTTTTTTGTGTTTTGCTGTTCTGCTATCACTTTGATCTTTGAGCGTATTTCATTTTTTTGCGTCTTTAAGCAAAGTTCAAACAACTTGCGGTAGATGGATCTTTAGGTCCTTCTTGGAAAACCTTGTTGCTAATCGTCTATTTTTGTTACTCGACATATCGAAACATTTGTCTTCTGTTTTCTTCGTCTTCTAATTTTTTTTTACTCATCAAATTTTGCCTTGCCCACACGTCCTTCTTAATCTTGCGCTGTACGTTCTAGCCATCGCGATTCATTTTTGTTCCCGCTTCTTTTGAGGATTGTACTTTGATTCATCCTTTTTATTAATCCTTGCTAAATCCCTCGTATCCCGATTGCCGAAGTCTTTCACACGGAAGGAATCAAATTTGGGGCTAATCCCTTTTTGTTACCTCTTGTGTATTTTGTAAGCCCGTATTCTTCTTGTAGACTTCGTTCTTTCTTTCTCCCCACCTGATAAAAAGTCAAGTCTACCGCCCTGAATAATATATACTTCTTGAAAACCTTTTTCTTTAAATACCTAGAGGTCCCAAGATTTGAGCCTTCGAAGTGGTTCGACGGGCGAAGCGTGTTTCATTGTGTTATGTCGTCGGTCGTAGCGACAAAAACCCTCTACCACCCTCGCTCCACTTTTTCCTTGATCTTCAACCCCGGCTTCTAAAAAGGGATTAAAACCTGAAGCGGCGGGCTGCGTTCTTCTTCGCTTTTTTTCCCTTTTATTTCTCCTTTCACTGGCTCTCCCGGATTTAGGCCTCTCAATTCGTAGCAAATGTGGCGTGCTTTTTTCTAAAACGTTCAACGAAGCGAGCTTTTTGCGTTCGGTAACCTCGACACGTCTAGCCTGACCGCATTACACCTTGTAGAAGCGCCAGCAGCTTTAGGGGCAATTCACATTTTTTCTTTCATAGCGGCATATTCTGCTTGCATTTGCTCATCGGTTGTTGACACCTCGTATTTACCTCTTTGTATTTTCATTTATACGTCCAAAAATACCCCAGGACTATACCAGTCTTCATCTCCAAAAGGAAACTGTACCGACGTAAAGCTCTTTCTTGGCTTCCGACCTACCTTATCCGGAAGTAAGATTCCGGAAACGAAAAATGAGGAAGTAGTTAGGGCGTCCGTTGGTGTTCGGAGCTGGCGATGTTAATCGGTTAATTTGGGACCGCAGGAGGTTACTTACGTAGGCACGTGGACCTAGGAAACCAGGAACCATCCTACAAAACTTTTTTTTTCTTCCACAGGGTGTTTCTTCAGTGCACCATTTGTTCGCGAAAGCGACCGAAACAAACACACTGAGACGAACACAAAACAAAAGACGAAAGGAAGAGACATATAAAGCTTGAACGACTTGTCGACAATCAAAAGACGTGTTGCGGATTACAGTAAATGTCATCAGTTTGGTTTTGACACTTCTTGAATCGGAGTCGTTTGCAAGTCTAGAGCGCGCTTTGACGGCTGTATAGCTAGGCCACTGCCCCCCACCCTTCGGCGGATGTGCTGAACCTGTTGAGTGTGCTTCGCAGTGTTGCTTCTGCACCGAGAAAGACAGCGACAGCTGTTGTGACAAGAGGCAGCGCCTTCATCCTGCACCTTGTCAAAGCTTTGTTCTCGTCTCCTAGACAAGACAGCTTCGCGAAAAAAAAGAAGAGTATTGTACTTCAGGACGACTGTCCTCTTTGAACAAACAATACGGCGGCTTGCTTTATGTGTGCTTGAAATCTTCCGTAATATCCCGTGTGTGTTTCTAGGTGTATCGCCTTTTTATAGCTCTCCTCCGAGCTCGCTTGCGTCGCGGTGTTTTCTGCATACGTCACAGTGTGCGCGTGACCTCACAGTGCTCCTACGTACGTCATTGTGTGCGCGTGACGTCACAGTGTTCCCATCCCACGTGTGTTGTGTGCGTATGTGTGTTTGTGTGTGTGCTTCAGAGGAAGCTTAGAGGAGCAAGTCGACGACCACAACTACCGCGGCGTATCGTCCGGCGAACGGAGGCTGTGCCCAACGCTGAAGTAGTTGGTCCAACGTGCGCAGTTCAACAGCTGCCACACTCCCGCACTGCCCGATTACGGATTAACACGGAACTATCTCGAATAAGGTGAGTCATACGCCTTTCCCGGGGCTCTCTTTTTCCTTTTCTTTCACTCACGAGAAATAGGAAACTGTTCCAGAGACGGGACAGATTTTTGTTTTTATTCTCTGACGCAAATGCACCGTATTAAGGAGAGAATAAAACTTTATTTCTTTGACCGGGCTGTTTGCGCCAGGAAGTGGGCGGCCATCTCAGTCCAAGTAGCTTAAGCTTGATAGCCTAGCCCTGTTCACCAGCTGTAACTGGTCCTCGGTATTTGGGCTTGTCTGCTGTGCTTCCCACTGGTCCTCTGTTGGTGATTGCTGGCTGGGCGTTGTCTGTGGATTCCTCTTGCATTCCCAGACCATGCGGTAATGTGTGTCCGGCAACAAGCAAAATTTGCAGCCTCTTCCAGTTCCATAAGTTCAATGTATATTTGTGAAAAATATCGGCTTTGCATATATCGAACCGTTATACATACTAACAACACACGCGTATGTGATTTCTAAAGCAGTCCTCAATAATAATAATAATAATTATATATATATATATATATATATATATATATATATATATATATATATATATATATATATATATATATATAAGAAAACTAGTCACAGTGAAAAGCATAACATTTATTCTGAGCTTTCGGCCGGGGACCGGCCTTTATCAATATATATATATATATATATATATATATATATATATATATATATATATATATATATATATATATATATATATATGTGTGTGTGTGTGTGTGTGTGTGTGTGTGTGTGTGTGTGTGTGCTCCTTAAAGTGTACATCAGCGCGATGGCTAACAAACCAAACATTCACTTCGACGTTTCAAAACAACAAATCTACAGGGAGGTACTGGTTGACGTTTCATTATTATGTCCTTATCTTGCGTCGACGAGTGGTCGGCGATGCCAGGAAGAGCGGAGGTGCGGCTTTCTTCGAAGCAGCGACGGGTCGCGCGCAATGAGATAAGGGAGAGGTGTGGTAATGACATGGATCATTAGAAGATACAGCGCCCCCTACTGTTGCTACCGTCAATGCTCCTAATGAAGCGCTGAAGGAAGCCTGAATGAGGGAACGTTTGTTCAACTTCTTGCAAAACATGTTGAGTGGATTTTTCATGTTCTTTCTCTTTTTTTTTTAACGCACGTGCGACCTACTTTGCAAGTAATCGGACAGCCTGAACTGCTTTCTTGTATATTGTTTCTTTTTTCAAACCTAGCCCTTGAGAGTGGTCGTCGGCCACTATTCGTTCTTATTTTCATTTCTAGTGCATTGCGGAAGATCAATTTTTTTTTGTGCAGCAAACGTAATTTTACATAATTTGCAATAATGATAATAATAATTTCAGGGGTGCCAAAAACACGACATGATTATGAGGCACGCCGTAGTGGAGGGCTCCGCAAATTTCGAACATCTGCATGGTGTTCTTTACGCGCACTCACATCGCACAGTACACGGGCCTCTGGCATTTCGTCTCATCGAAATGGGACCGCAGCGGCCGGAATCGAGCCCGCGACTTTCGAGTCAGCTGCCGAGCATCGTAATCACCGTACCACTGCAGTGGACAGCTGGGCCTTTTGCTGTGCATACGAGGAATCTCAACAGTCAGCAGTAGAGCCCCTTTTTTTTTCGGGAACTCTTGTCGATGGAGGCCTACGTTCAAGGCTGTGAACGGACTTCCCTCACTTTAACGCCTGCATAGACATGTCCTTCTCTATCGTCATCATAGTCATCACATTTTCCACCTCTCCTCCCTGATCAGAGTAGCCAGTCAGAAGGCTATACCTCAGGCTAAAGTCAGGGGGGGCGCTTGTATGCCCCCCCCCCCCCCTTTCTATTTCTTAAGGACGGGCTGTATGTATGCATATAGGTCGCCGCCATCTGAGGTCCCCGCCTCAAATGAAGGGAGACATTAAGCCCTGCATTTCCTCTCCTGTCTCTCTCGCTATCTGTCTTTGTCGTAGTTGCTCGGCGTATTAGGCTCCCATCAAACGTCCGCAAAAGTCGAATACACATTGGGTTTAATGAAATATTTAGACTGCGACATTGCTTCGAAAGTACTAATGACCGCAATATAATTAGCAGTTGGTTCAGCTGGTCTCAGTTGATTGGTTCAGTTTGGTTCAGTTGGTCTAAGCTTGGCCCGTATGAAAATGGTGATGTCCGGGAAATGTCCTTTCTGTTTCCCATTGACGTCCTACATGACCTTTATGGTTCCTCTTCCTTTTTGTGACCTGCAGGACGCTACTTTATGTTTACGAAACCCTTCCTCGGCCTATCGAAGGATTCCTTCTTGTCTCCTGTAGGATGTGTCCTTTATGTTTACGGCAGGATGTTACCTGGCAGCGAACTATGTGTTACCTGCAGGAGCACCCGAGCTCATAAGTGGGTAACATGTGGTAGTACAAAAACATTTTTTGTCAGTGCCGTAGCCAGAGGGGGGTTTGGGGGTGCCGAAGCCCACCCCCAAAATTTTTGCATTATAACACACACACACACACATAAATATATATATCTTATTTTTTTCTGGGGGGGAGGAGCTAGCCCCCCCCCCCGAAATTTTGATGGTTTTGATGATTTCGGGGGTATATATAATAACACCCCCTCCATCAAAATTTCGGGGGGGGGGGCGGCCTAGGCCCTCCACCCGAAAAAAGTCCTGGCTGTGGAAAAAACTAATATATATATATATATATACATATATATATATAATATATATATATATATATATATATATATATATATATATATATATATATATATACATATATATATATATATATATATATATATATATATATATATCAGGCCCGTAGCCAGGAATTTTTTTCGCGGGGGGGGGGGCACTTGATGAATACCTTGACGTTTTCAGAAAAACACGTACTTCACCAAAATTTCGGGGAGGGGGGGAGCCTGGGCCCCACGGGCCCCACCCCCCTGGCTATGGACCTGATTATATATATATATATATATATATGTATATATATATATATATATATATATATATATATATATATATATATATATATATATATATATATATATATATATATAAATTTTTTTTGTCGTCGCACTAGATAAAAGTTGTATTTGATACTTTTTTAGTTTGACATAAGTGCTATCATTGCATAACAATCTCGCGTGTAGACATCTGCACTAATTGTATAACATTAATTCACGACACACGAACGTTTTGTGGCGATTATGTACATCATTGTTCATGTGTTCAAACTTTTTTCAAATTTCGCGCGCTTAGATTTCGACTTTTTTTTTTTTCCGAGGTCAAGACATTGTACGCCTCAACTATTTATGTACATTATATTTGCCTAATTTTTTTTAATATTTGAAAGCGCAAATTCAGGTTTTTAGTTAGAAAGCGCGATGCGCAAATGCGGTATACGTCTGCGGGGCTGATACCACGTGGTATCACTTTTTCTTGTTTTGCGGTTGCTGCACTGGCTGCACGTCGCCTCGCCGCGTCGCGAAGGGCCGAGCAGGCCGAGTTTGAGTGAATTTTTCCCTTGTTTGAAGTGTGCTTGCGCCTTGTGCTCGTCCTGTGTGTTCTGCCGGTGCTGCTTATTACGAGGATGCGCTATACTCAAGCGAAGACCGGCTGCTTCAAATCGTGGAGCACTCACCAGGTATGTACCACGTTGCTGCTGTCAGCGCTTGGTTAACACCGAGAGCGCGATAATAACGCCGTTAACCAAGTTTTTCTTAACCAGTAGACGATAAATGAGCTTTTATTAACGTAGCGAGCTTGTTTGTGTCTATCATTTCACCAGGATCAAGGCACGTTTGTGATTTTAAGCGCGGGCGAGCTTTTTCTTTTGTTTGACGCGTAAAGGAGAGTGCGCATGCGCGGCTGTGATTCGGCGGGGGATTTGAACAGAGTTGTGGCGGTGCCCTCCTCTGACGGCAGTGTTGTTGGAGGGTGGCCCCGCTCGCGGTAAACTACTATTTTGGCTTAATAGATGGGCGAAGACGGCGTTTGTTAGCTGTAAGCGTCGATCGTGCCTAAGGCGCGTATGCTTGGACCTGTTAGTAATTCATGCTCACTTTTTTAGCGCACTGAACTCTCCTACGGCAGTTCCATATGCTGCGCGTACTCTTTTCAATAGCTACAGGATCGTTATAATAGCAATGTTTTGACTACTATCAGATGTGTTTTCCTTCTTGCGGGTGGTCAAACGTGTGCATGTGTATGCATCCGCGCTGGCACGTATCTTTAAACTGCCGTGATACTCGGGGTTGATGCGTGTCCGTGATCTTGAAATAGCATGTTGCTTCGTCTTAGGTACGGCTCGCGAAGCTTGAACTTACGCTTAGGTGCTCATACAGCCTGTTTCGTCAAATTCGGCCGATGTTTTCACCCGCAACATAGGTTGCCTGATGCGGCCGGCACCCGTGCGTTTTAAGCCGTACGTTAAACTTGAACTGTACTGCAGCGAATCCTTCATGTCTATTTGGGGAAGAATTGTCGCACCTAAACAGTGCAAGCGCTAATTCGAGCATCAGTCCACGCGTTCGAGCACAACTTTTTTATTTTGCTTGTTTCTGTCTTGTTTGGCTTTTGTTATTTTGTTCTGGTTATTAAGAATTGTATGCGCCTCGCCCCACCTTGGCGTTAAAACTTCGCTAAACACTTACTTGTACGGGTACGGACATTATAAACAGGTTGTACCACCACCTCCAGTGACATTTTCTGGTAGATGAAAAGCTTAACGGTCTATCGGATAAAGTAAATTCTCTAGGCATGCGCTACAGATGTTAAAAAGGATCTGTGGTATGTGCAACATATGAACATCTTATTTATTGCTCATAACTCGCAATAATGTTATACATACTTCACGGTATGCATGCATAAGTCATGCATGTGTTGCTGTTCAAATGTAAAATTAGACAATGTATTTTATCTGAGAACACACAAATCTAGACTGTGTTTTTTCACGCTGTTGGCATTGAAACAATTATACAACTTCAGAAATAAGGTTCATCGAATGTTTATTGTGTATTTGCTAAATTGTGGTCAATAGCTTCCAGGATTCTGGTTGCCAGAGATTGTTGCAGAAGCCTGCATGCTTTATTGGGATGGCATGTGGTTCAAGATTGGTGCCTTGTAAGTCTTAGCATTTCTACCTTTTTCTCCACATGGCCATTAGACAGCCTGTGATGCATTAGTGAGGAGTATTGCTTTTTCAGCCAACCAGAATCATTGAAACTAATGACCGCAATTTAGCAGCACACAATAGTAGAGTGAAACCAATTTCTGACATTATATAATCATCCCAATGTGAGCAGCCTGAAGAAAGCTACTTAGCTATGTTTGCAAGCAGACATAATTTAATTTTACATGTTACCTGCAATGGATACATGATGAATGTGCATAATGTCATGTATGTGCAGTGCTATTGTGCTTTTGTGCAATAAGTAAAATATTCATATGGTGCATATTGCATTGCATTCCCTTTAAGGAACACATCGTATAAGTATCATAATATAGCTACAGGAATACAAATGTGCCTGTGTGAATGCATACTCACACATAGGTTTGGCTAGCTGCAAGAACAGGATTTACCGATAGCAGCCAATGATATTACTCACGCACAGAACTTTCAATTACACGTGGTTGACACATACAGCAAACAGGGGTCATCTTTTCCTTAAGAGCTGTAACGTTGCGTTAGTACGTGAGCAATCTAAAATGGTAAGGTTAGATCCTCGACATCAAAAGCATAAAAAGTTCTTCCACAACACGCATTTTATTGCATTTATTTTGGAGCATTCCTTTTATGTATATCTCACTGAGTGGAGTCAGGTGCCACTGAATATGGTGGCCGTGCACTGCATCTATACCCACACAGAACTAAGAACACAATTCCAGCATGATGGGAACATACTGTACGTTAAGCTCTTGTGAAACATTTCGTGACTACTCCTTCTGTATATTAGGCTTCAGGGTACGAATGTACTGTAGAGAAAGCACACCCTAGCGCACCCTGCATTATGCAGGAGCAATATTCAAGCATATTTTTTACACATCTGCGATGTGGAAATTCCATATACTTTCATAAGGTTGCGACTGTGTTCACCAAGAATGCATCAAACAAGTTTTTCTTGTAACTTCTTTAGTTTCTGTACGTCCTGCTTGTTTTAAACTTATCTAAAACAATGTTCCAGATCAATTAAAAAAGAACATGTGAGGAATTCAGCTTTGCTAACAGACACTAGTGTCACTAAATTGTTATTTTGTTGTTTCCATTGCAGCCTATACGTGCTCCTTGTACAAAGTGAGTGTGAAAGAAATCCGGACAAGCCTGTCATCAATGGTGTCTCATGGACAAGTTCGTTGCTGATGTACAGCAGCTGCGCATGGCTTCTGTTTCCTGTACAAGGGGAACTGCACAGAGAACAGCGGAGTGGGCACTTCAACCACCTGTTTGCTGTATTCAAGTAGCTCACATGTAGAGGGTGTTCAAAATTAAGCTTTTTGTTTTTCTTATAAAAAAGCCCGCACTGTAAGTCACGTCAAAGCCACCTTTGCAGATAAGTTATTATCCAGGGGGACACAAAGTGGGACAATAATTATCGCTGTCAGCCGTGCAATTAACTGAGATTTAATAATGAACTTTTTTAGTGACTGCAGCAAGCGGGCATGTATGTATTAAGAAGTTTGAGCCAGCTGCATTTCTACACGATTCCACTTCAAAGAATTCTTCTAGCATGTCTGGGCTCAGATATCCTGCTGCAAAGTTTAATTCTGGCTTGCATCATTGCACATGCAGGACCTTGAGCACTGGCACATAGCTCCTCCCTGATGTGCCAGGTTTAATGTTACAGCGGGTCGAAGGCATAGGGAAACATGATAACGGTTACCCTTTTCCTGCAGGCTGGTGATAGCAAGCAGTGACTGCTCGTCACACCAGGGAGTAATATTTTGCTGATCCTCACCGCCTTGCATCATGCAAACCACAATTAAATTTTGCAGCGGGAGATCTCGCAGCACAGACATGCTAGAAGAATTCTTCCAAGCGGAACTGTGTAGAAACACGACTGCCTCCAACTTTTCAATACAAAGATGCCCGCTTGCTGTAGTCACTAAAAATTTCATTATTTAATCTTAGTTAATTGGGCGGCTGACAGCAGTAATGTCTTACTTTGTGTCCCCATGGACACACAACTTACCTGCAAAGTTGGTTTTCATGTTTTTCCCAGGGTTGAATTTTAATGCAACCATAAAGCACAATCCTGAATGTGTCAATGCTGCTTCCTTAGCTTTGTATTTTGTCTTTTCAAAATTTATTGAGTGAGCGGCTCTCTCGACTCGTGTGTCATGTTTTAATTCATATCTTATGTGCAGTTATCATTTTTAAAATTGAACTTTCAATTTTGTGATAAGGCAGTAGTGCATCAATTCACTATTTTATTTTCACCTTAATATTCACCGTACATTTTGTAATATTTTTTTTTCATCAGAGTCAATTATTTTATTTTATTTATACAAGTAACTGCAGCGCCATGAGGGCATTATTGCAGGGGGAACTGCAATAATGCTTTTCTAATCATACATATTCCATTGTCTTTTCGGAAATTCATTTCCTAAGTGCAATCATGTGATGTCCTGCTATAATGCCTAATCATATTTAACTTTGTTAATGATAACTAACAGAAGGCATTCTGAAATATTGAAATGTAAGTCTCGGCATTGGGAGATGAATGGTGGCGACATTTTTTAAACTACACTGTTTTGTCTGCTTGCTTTAGTTGTGTGAAGTATAGTAATAATAAGTGTTTGGATTTATCCACAATATGATTATGAGGGACGTCGTAGTGGAGGGCTCCTGAAATTTCGACCACCTGGGTTCTATAAGGTGCACCTAAATCTAAGTAGATGGGCCTCAAGCATTTCTTCCTCGATCGAAATGTGGCCACCACGGCCGGGATTTGATCGCGTGACCTTCGGTTCAGCAGTCAAGGGTGACTTACAGTGTACTACTTTTGTGTGGGCTATAGTTTGCTTTAAATTATGCATGCTAAGTATGGCATTTTGGTGCCAACCACGCATCTCTGGTAGTGCACTGATGTTGTGCTTGCCACATTCCTAATTTATTGCAGTATTTAATTTTAGCATGCATTTATTGTGAGCAGCTCTGGGTAGCGCACTGACGTTTGTCACATTCCTCATTTATTGCAGTATTTTTTATTTGTGTATTTATTCTGAGTTTGTTGTGAAGTTATGATTGTTCCACTTCTTCCACTCTAGAAGGTTGCATACATTTGTAATTAACCCATGAAGCCCAAGAAGTCACTCTGATACACTTAGGTGTGCAAAGCTTATCTAAGAAGCCCATAGTGTTTATAATGCCTTAGGAAGTGCCTCTTGGTCATAAATTGCTGTCATGATGAGTTTCTTAAAACATTTGTTTTTGCGTTTTTCAGAAATGAATGTACTCTTCATTACCAAAAACGATGCAGAACAAGTTAAACCTTTTAAAATGTTAATGATGTGTTGAGGCGTTATGGGGTTAAGGCTGATCTGTTAATCTTATTTTTCTTCAACCGCCGACATATGTACGTTGCCAGTTTGAATATTGTCTATGAAATGCTCTAAACTGTACAGTGTAAATGATAATAAATGAGTAATATTGCAGAGTTTTGTATGCGTGTACATCCAAATTATAGCAGCCGTAATATGCTGCATCATACAGGCAATGCAATGGCCTAATTTCTGGTCTGCGTAAAAGGTGGCTACTTATAGGACACATACAGGATGGACACTTTGAGGAGACAGAAAGTCAGCGGCCAAATCGCGACATCTGGGAGACATAAAGGACGGTTGCATATGGGATACATACAGGACGGTCACAAATGGGACACATACAGGACGGACACTTGGAGGACACAGAAAGTAAGCGGCCAAATCGCGACATCTGGGAGACATACAGGTTGTGTCCTCATGCTGCCTTGGGGAACCATACAGTACACTTCCAGGACATCACCATTTTCATAAGGGGGTTCAGTTGGTCTGAGTTGATTTTATGGCGGCAGCGTTAAGAGGTCGTGGGCACAGGTGAATATAGAAGGTGTGTATGTGCGCTTCTTTTTGTTTTCTGTCCCGTTTTGGCGCGCTCTTTCACGCTCAGTATGTACCAACTGGCCTGCCAACAATCAGTGAATAGAAGTACACATAATAAAGTGGCTGACTGGGCTAGTTGGTTGTGCATACTTAGGGTTAACAGCGCGAAAATAAGACACGGCGGACAGGAAAAAGACGAGACAAGCGCTGTTTTTTATATCAATCGAGAAAGCCCTGAACGTGGTGCCTGATTGCTGCTTCAGAAAGTCAACGACTTCATCTGAGTTCTTTTTTCTAAAAGGGTCATCTACGGGGAACAGCTTCAGCTTATCCTGTAGAAACCGCCCAAGTTCATTCTGCCAGGAATTTCTTTCGGAAACAATTGTCCGAAAAGGCACACCTTCTTTGGGAGTTTTTGCTGAAAAGAATACGTCCAAGGCCAACTTATCACTCTTTGCAATTCTTCGCGACAAGCCTGGCAAATCCAAGTCAGAGCACAGATTTTTCGCCCTCGATCTGATTTTGGCCAGATTAACGCCTTCGCACACGCGAAAGACGGACGAAATTGCTTGGTGGGCTTTCTCGAAGTAAAGACCTCTCGACAACACTGCGAACCCTCCCTCTTTGTCAGAAGGTACAACGCATAGCTCATTCCCTGTGAGGTAAGCGGCAACTTTACCTATGGGTACACCACTGTTAGCGGGCTTACCGCGTAAAAGAACGTCCAGGCCTTCCGAGGCAGAGTGTCGGAACGGAACGAAAACCGAAAACGAAAAACGAAAAAAAACGATATTTTTGACCGGAACGAAAACGTAACCGAAACTTTATTGATTATTTCGTTCCAGAGTGAAACCGAAATTTTTTTCAATCGTTTTTCGGTTCACGAGAAAATTTCGCAATCCGGAACTGAGCTCATGCAATGTAAGCATATCTCAGGGCATAGTGTTAGCGCGTACCTCAGGCAGGAATTCCAGAACAAAGATATGATGAAATTGTGCGATAAACGAAAACAGCGGCAACCAGAGATGTTTATATTAACGCAAGTGGACTTTTGCGCGCCTGTCAAGCAGGCCAAAGCGGAGAGGGCATTGTCGGCGCTGAAGTTAGTTCCAGCGAAAGCTGTTATGAGATCACAACAGCCGATTTTGGCTCCATAGGTGTCCGCAGCCGCCGGTGTACGTGACCGCTACGGCGTGATATAAGAAAAAATTAAATGAGAAACAAATTTCTAGGATCCGCACCCTCTGCATGGTCTTCCACCACAGTGTCATGCTGGTGCTTATAACTCCATCGCAAAAATACTCTATACAGGCGTCATGTAGGGCAAGGAATCGCGTTATTATATGTAATATAGCGTGGCAGAAGAGTAAAATAACAACCAGTCGTCACACAATGCTAATAGCGCAAAAAGTGTGTGGTTTAATGCTTCCCACCAGTGTTGCGGAGTTGCCACTCCTGAATTGGAATGACTCCGGAATCATTCCACATTTTCGCGACACCGGAATGGAATAGGGACAACGCTCGGAGGAATGGAATGGGAATGAAATTAAGCGCCTTTTTCGGAAAATAGAGGACGTTTTCGTCTACGTGCTGTTTTTCAAACTTCAAACGTTAGTAAGTCATAGCCTCGCAAATTAACACTAAAGCAGTATTTTTAAAATGGCTTGGCAGATTACAAGCACGGTACATTGATAAGCAACGCACCTACTACAAACAGAGGCATAAGTTAGTGTACAAACAAATGCATTATCCCAGCAGACACCGAAGGGAGAAACAAATTACCCCTCCACGTTGGTTCCCATTGATACCCCCACCCGAAAGCGGCGAATACTCTATGCACAGCCTGATCTTTATCTCACGAGCAGTTTAGTACCAGACACACGTAAATAACCTTTGCGACAAGGAAGGCATTGCATACCTGCGCACAGGCGAACACAGAAAGTTCTCCTCACCCCATCCATGCTTGCGAGGCGCGCTTGACAAGCGTGAGTGCTGACCGGCAGTGCGGCCCAGTGTTCCGTATGCGATGCAAAGGTGCTTTTGTCAGCATAAAAATACGCTATGTCGTCATCTTAGCATAACAGATTTAAGCTTAAACAATACTGAAACACCGCCATTCGTTCAAACATGTTGACCACGCAAATACTATAAGTAGCGGGAGAACTGCCCCTATGGGAATTAGTAGGGTGGTTGTACTTCACGAGATATGTCACCAAGCTACTATTCGTCGACCTTGGTAACCTGTTTTGCGTACTTTTGCAGTTCTTAATGCATCTGATGACATCAGCTTTATCGGGCGTTCATTCCTAACTTGATAAAGCTATCAAGATGCCTCCTACGTTGAGGAATTACAGGAATGGAATCGGACTGGCAGGCCATTCCCTGAGTGCCAATGGTCTAAATTTTTTTCATTCGGAGGAATTGAAAGGAATGGAATTGCGGCAAGTTCTAATTCCCCGGAATGGAATTGAAATGGAATGGAGGCACCCATTTTGCTACACTCCTTCCGACCCACTGCAAAGTGCTCAGCCATAATTCTTCATTATCAGCCACAGCACAAAGTGCAGATAATGCCTTACAGATATGTAGCGGGTACCGCGATTCTCCGAAGAATGACGAAAAATGGCATAGTGGGAACTTCGCTACTTCAGAAAAATTGCGACGATTTATGACGTAGTGGGTACCTTGCAAGTTTACTTCTATTAGTTGCCCCAAGAGATAACAACGGGCTCTACAAAGTCCGCTCTTCTAGCTTTTGCTCTGACTGTGCTGCGTGTTTCACGCAGGCCTGGCAATCTTTTAGATGCGAAGCAGCTTTTGCGCTGGGTTTTGTCCATAGTTCCATTGGCGACCGTCCGCTTTCTAAAACCTACCATAGCCATCTGTAACATATTGAGCGTGCGCTCGCGCCAAGGAGAAGTCTTTTTCGTCTTGTTTTTTGACCGCCTTGATGATGATACGTGCAGAGCACTTTAGGGGCCCTGGCTGCCGTATGCTGTCCTAGCTTGGCGTAACGCAGACAAAACCACGTGTGCTGGCACGCGCTAGCGCGTTTGGGCCTGTGTAAGGGGTTGGGTAAGACGGTGTGGCCTCTCCCCCTTACACTATCTCAGCAATCACGTGATGACGTCGGGGAACGAGATTCTGCAAGACGCGCGATGAACCCGCGTGGCGTGCTCCAGCAAGAGTTCGGGACGAGTAACATCAACTACAGTGAATTCATGGTGTGCTCCACATGCAAGGACGCGTTAACATCGGGCAAGGTGCCCGTGATGAACGGAACTTTTAAGTCGACCCATGCGCTCCTTCGCATCCCCACATGGTTCCCTTTAGTGGGAGATGGTGAAATTTTTTTATCAGAACAGCGGTCTAGCACATCATAGAGTACACTCAACGACGTGCTGCTTCTGAGACCGTGCTCACTTCCTTCACACAAAGCATTAAGCCAACTAAAAAAAATTCGTATTTGTCTTGTGAGAAAATAAATACTATGACTTTGAAATGAATATTCGTTTGTGCTAGTTGGTAGGAATACGTGGTACAGTTACTTCCGCTCCTCTGAAGAACGTGTTTTACCCTTGTCCCACTTTCTTAAGAGGAGGCTAAGTAACTACATCACAAATCCAAAGTTCTTTTTATGATTGCCTTACCTTTTTGATACTTTATTTTTCATACAAAAGAAAAAAAACCGTTACGAACCGTTACGGAACGTTTTTTTTCGTTCCGGAACAGAAACGAAACGGAACTTTTTGTGGTGGAACGAAACTAAAACCGAAACGAAAAACATTTCGTTCCGACACCCTGTTCCGAGGCACATCTGTCGCTGTCTTGTGGTGGAGCACGGTTCGCTACCTGTCGGGGCTTGTCTCGTCCTTTTCCTGTCCGCCGTGTGTTATTTTCGCGCTGTTAACCCTAAGAAGTACACAGCTGAACAGCTGAACTTCACAACTTTGTTCGTTGCGTGTTCTGCGCGTTCATGTTTCCTTTAGTCGACGTATCGTTAGCGCTAACGTCACGATAAAAGTAGACTAATCGATTTTCATTCCAAATGTTTCGACATCCGCACGCACATAAACGCAGTGTCTTTATTGTCTTGGAAACAGGCAGTGCGTGCGTCCTCAACGTTGTTGACTGACAGCGTGACGAGGTCGTTGACGTCAGAGCGAAGGCCGCTTGACAGTGGCGCAAACAAAAAGGTGGAACCAAGGCTATAGGATGTCACTCGGAGTTAACGAACTCGGCGTGTCGAAAGTTCAAGGCTGCACGACATTCTCGCTTGTTTACTTCGGGTGCAAGGGACTTCGTGTCCAACACAAGCCGACGCCCAGCAGTCTCAAGGTTGTCAGTACGCACGAGGTCGTCTCCGTTGACTCCAGGGGAGTGACACAAGTGAATACCAATTTTTCCACGTAATCTTAAGCGAAACTTATGTGAGTAACAGCTTTGTAACGACAAAGCCGGCGACGAAGAGCGTACGGGTATGCGGCCTTCGAAGGTGCGCCGGTCACATGCGCATTTTTGTGCGCCGTTTTCCAATGACTGATGCTCTCTCGATCGTGGGCTTGTCGGCGATCAGCCGTTTCTGATATGGCAATCTGATCTTTTATCGAGGTCACTTGTCATTTCATGTTGCCACTTTAATTGTTGCTTGGATAGGAACGCGCATGACCGTCGTTGTTGCCTGCAGCAACGGAAGTGTTGCGCTGCTAAGCACGTGGATGAAGGTCCGACGATTCCCGGCATGGAGGAAGGAAACAGTTAGGAGGGAACATTGCGCAATGCGAAAGAAAGAAAGAAAGAAAGAGAGAAGGAAATAAAGAAGGAAAGAAAGCAAGAAAGAAAGAAAGAAAGAAAGAAATAAAGAAAGAAAGAAAGAAAGAAAGAAAGAAAGAAAGAAAGAAAGAAAGAAAGAAAGAAAGAAAGAAAGAAAGAAAGAAAGAAAGAAAGAAAGTTGTAGGTCTGTCGCGCACATGCCAAGATTCGCTTGCCCCCACTTTTCCGATAGGGCAAGGACTCCTCTTTTTATTTATTTATTTTTTACGCTACAGGAGAGCCTTTGACTACATTACATGATCACACCAGCTGTAGGGTGCTCCGAGTAAAGATACATTTTCTCCGTAAAGCTACACTACTGTAGCTCAAACGTCCTGCTGCTCGCTCTCTCTTAACTTCTCGTTAGCTCTTATGTTTCTATCGGTTTCAGGTGCCCTCTGTTGTTGTGCGTCTGCGTGGGGGCCTTTGTAATACGACGCCTCTTTCATCGCGGTAAAGCTTAAGAAAACTGCGTTAACAAAAAAAAATCTATATCTTCCACATTTTGTCTTAAAGGGGTCATGAAGCACCCCTTGGGCTTGTTGAAAAAACACAACCTGCGGAAAGCTGACACGGCTATGAACTGCTCTGCAAAATATTACAGTCGTGCGCGCCGCGTAAAGGCCACAAGCGGAGCGCGAAGTTGCCGTTTCCTCAGGCGCCCTCTTTTCAGAGACCGGTTCTCAGTCTCGCCGGTGGGCGGGGCGTCTGCGCGTTGACGTCGCGGAGACATAGCATGCTTATTGGCCGATAGCCGGATGAGATGCACTTCTTGCCACGGGGTGCCGCCACTTGCCCGCGGCGCACTCCTCAGTCTGCTAACTTTACACGGTAGCCGCACTCGAGCGTGCGAATCACAGCGGGAGAGCGATCGCGTTTCATGACGCGCGCTGACGTAACTTCTTACCCCCGTGCCATCCCTCCCTGTCTAGCTTCCAATGGGCTCGTCGGCACGAGAAAAGAGAGAAAGCGCTGAGAGCGTGCGCCAAACCCCCGTAACTCCGCTGATTCTTGACGGATTCGAGAAATTTTTGCGGCAATCGATTCGGGAGGCAGTAAACTCTGACACTAAGGTCATTAGATCATTACTTGGAAAAGTGGTTCATGACCCCTTTAATGAACGCCAAGTTTTAGATACGACACAATTATCTGATGTGGCAGAAGCCGCTTCTGCTGGTTCGCTTAATGCGCAGAAAATGTAGACAAAGGATGTTTGCGCATAACCTTAGATATCTTAGTAGTAATATGTGGGATCTTAAGTGCCAAAATCGCGATATCGTTATGAGACACGCTGTTGTCGAGGGCTCCCAAAATTTCGACCAACTGGTGTTCTTTTAATGCATTGACATCTCACAGTATACGGGCGTCTAGCACTTCGCCTCCATCGGAAAACGATCCCCGCGACATTGATCGAACCCGCAGCTTTGGGGTCAGCCGCCGAACACCGTAACCACTGTACCACCGCGGTTGACGGTCCGTAATAAAAGAATCAGAATGTACTTATTTTACAACATGTAAGTTGGGGGTCCCCCAGGACAAAAGCTGCGACATACAGCTTTAATGTGCCTGAAGGCCCTCACATGGCAGCAGTATACCGTCGGAAGTACAACACATAACAACACACAAAAGCAGTCACCTTTCAGCACATATGGTTACAATGTAGTAAAAAAAAGTGTACACAGATTAAGAATTCTCATCTTTAAAGAAATAATTATACAGTACTTCTAAGAAAAATCAATTAAACTTACCGACTAACACAACTAAGGTGAGTAATGAATTAAAGATCCCAAAATTGTCCAACACGTTTAATGAAATAGGCACAGCAGTCAACGCACTTAAAACGTGTAGAGTTATGTTTCATTGGGTTATAAAAAATAGTATTCGCTAACTAAGCAGTCGGGAGAAACAGGGACATAGGAAGTAACAAGAGCGAAGTTTAAAAGCGCGGACTATAGCATCCGAATAATTGAAAACTTTGGGCTGTTACATTGTATACCGTGCGGATAAGCCTCCCACTGCGCCGGTGAGCACACTTGCAATGCATGGAAACATTCCTTTCTTTCTCTGCATGATAATAAATGCGAGACGGTAGCTTTAACGGCAATACTAACTGTTCCACAAAAACAGTTATACGTGGATTGAGAAAAATAAAAATAAGTACGCCGCTAAAGCCTCGTTTTATGGCGCCGTAGCTGTAGGCCTGTTTGCTTGGAACACACATCTTTCTGTTTAATGGGTTTGGCCCGTGGCGCTAACCGCGGTCGGTTGCTGCAACCTTGAAACTAAATATAAAGGCTCGCGCTGCCGGAACTATAGGCTTTGACTCAGCTGTGGTGCCGCGCTCACTGCCAACTGTGCCTCACGTTTCAGCAAATCCGTGCAGTACAGAGGGATGCGTGTGCATCGGCTTCAGCCAGTCAGTAAATGTGCATGGGTAACCAAGGTTGAAGCAATGCCTGCCAGTATGAACACCATGACTCACATCATAAAGCGAGCGAAGGATACAGTTTCAAGTTGCACATGCTGAGAGTTCGTGCGAGCGAATCTATCACTCATTGCAGTAAGGGTAATAAGTTGGCTTAGATGGTTTCTGTTGAAAAACCCTGTTTACTAGCTCAAGAACGTGCACTCCATGGATGGAGACGTAAGATACAAACACTAGCCTTCTATAGACTATCTTACAGATGGGTTGCAGTGCCGCCATATTGGGCTGTTAGCCTTGCCTTTTTGTATCGTTAAAAACTAACCAAACAGTGCTATGGTAGACTCATGCGCATGAAAGTGGTTGGGTTGATGCATTCGACGTTTCATGACCCTATTAACTCAGGAAGCGAATACAAAAACAAGGACTTGTTTAGCAGCCCAAAATGGCGGTGCCCGTGTGTCGTACGTAAGGTTGTCTATAGTCTGTGCCAAATTTAGCGCGAGAAACGTTTGCCAGGGCACCAGCCAACGGAAGCGCTGTCTATCAGCTCTGAGTTGAGAGTCGGCGTTTATGTTGCCTTAATCTCTTGTGTCTCTGTTTGCACATAGATACCCTCTTTGATTTCAAATCCTAGCTCACCTTCTTGTCAAATCATAGCTCACCTTTTTGTAATTCTAATATTTAAGAACAAGCACGATGAGGAGCTGGCATTCGTGACGTCACGCTAAATCTATCTTAGCGGCCGTCTGTTCCGCCGTCAATTATCTGGTGGCCGGGAGAATCTGCGTATAGAACAAGAAAAAAAAGAACGGAAATAATAAAGGATCCGTCGTGGTATGCCAGATGACACGAACTGCGCGCCATACCGCGTGTCGTCGCTGTAGCTCGGCAGTCCGACGTGCCGGTATCGCGACGCGTCCCCTCCTCCTCTCCCTTTTATCCATCTCCGTTTTACTCTTCTTGCACTGATGTCGCCTCACAGGCTTAGACAAGAATGTCGACGCTGTCCTCGCCCCACGCTTCAGTGTCGCGAAGTCTCATTAATTGCGTGCACCGCAGAGGTACCGCTGTAGGTCTCTTTCCATAATTACCGATTGCCCTGTGAGGTCAGTACATCAGCGGAATGCCATGTTGGGCCAGTTGGTTCATGCTTGAATTGAGGCACTGGCGCAATGATCACAAAAAGAAAGAGAACCGGCCTGCGCGGAACGCGCAGCACATTCACAGCGAGAGCTGGAGGAGCGGCCTTTCTAGAGCCCGTTGTAAACTCTCTTGGGGCGGCTATACTACAAGTACACTTGCAAAGATACCCACTACGCCATAAGTCATCGTAATTATTGCGAAGTAGGGAAGCAGCCGCTATGCAATCATTCGTCATTCTACGGAGAAGCGAAGTATACCCGCTACATATCTGTAAGGCAATAAGTGCACTATGCTTAGTCTGTGGCTCAACGATGACCATGCATAATTATGGCTGAGTCCTTTGTAATGGGTTGGAAACATTGAAATGGCCCACTCGTTGCGCAATCCGCGTTGTGTGACGCCTGGTTGTTATTTTACTCTTCTACCACGCTGTATTACATATGTTAACGCGATTTCTTGCCTTAAATGACGACTGCATAGGGTCATTTTGCGAAGGACTTTCAGGCATCGGCGCGGCTCTGTGGTAGAATACTCGACTGCCACGTGGAGAGCCTGGGTTCAAATCTCTACCGATCATGGATATTTTTTCTCATTGTGCGCGACAGCGGTTACGGACAACGGCGGCGGCGGACAACTACGCCACCAAAATGACAGCTTTCGCTGTAAAAAATGTCTGTACACGGTCTCTCTCTCTTTTTTTTTCGTGTCGAGATTACTTTTTACATCGTCGCGTAATACCCATTCATAGACTCGCTATCGGCTTTCAGTAAGGACTTCCTCCTTTTAAGTTTCCGCTGACTAGTTAGACATCGTAAACTAGGGCGAAATCATCGAACGTGTACCAATTCTGCACGCCCTGCCGTTCGAGGTATGAAGGGGGGAAAAGTCACAGTTTCGCCGCAAGGGCGAAGCAATGAATGCGACAGCAACAAATCGCAGTGTTATATGTAACAAAGCTGGCACCTCACTCCTTTAGGGCCCGATCTCGCGTAACATTACAAAACTACGGCATTAGGAAATAGGGCCGCTTCAGGGAGTGAAGTGGTTTTCGGGCTCTATGTCCCTTCAACGCGAAGTAAGCGGTGATAGCAGAGCCCGTACATGGGTATGAGCCGAGATGGTGTCTGTAGAGACAGCGCGCGCGACCGCGCTCTTTCCGTCAAAGTTCAGAGTTGCTGCCCGAGCGACGCAGCCCCAGCCCCCACCCCCCCACTGATACCTATTCATGCTCCTCCGCTCGACTGATCCGGCCGGTTTCATCTCTGCTTGAGCCGCGCCCGTCTCTAGCCTTCAAAAACTTTCACTCGCACATAGAACAAACGACGTTCGGGCGATGTTTTCTATTGGTACTTTATACGGGACATGACGGCGACGGCAAAAATGAGCCTCGGGTGTCCATATAATTGCTATCGCAATAAGAAGCACTTGCGCTTCGCGCGATAACCAGCTTGTTCGACACCCGCCGCGGTGGTCTGGAGTGCTGACCGAAGGTCGTGTGTTCGAAACGTGGCCGCGGCGGCCGCATTTCGATGGAGGCAAAATGTTGAGGCCCGTGTACTTAGATTTACGTGCATGTTAAAGAACCTCAAGTGGTCGAAATTTCCGGAGCCCTCCACTGTGGCGTCTCTCATAATCATATCGTTTTTTCGGGACGTAACACTCCAGCGATTACTATTACTATTAGCATTAACCAGATTGTACGACCATCTTAGAGAGGTGACGGACAAGTACCGCACAGTTCTGTGGGTAGAGCTTATATTTATTAGTAGGCTGTAACCAATTATAGTTCCTTCTGTGTCTGTCGTTTTTCGCGTTCACAAGACCGCGCACATGTCGGTCATGTCAAGCTGCGTGCTCACAGGCTGCGCTGCTTCGCGGCGCGGAAGAACACGTCACCAGTGTTCTCTCTATGCGTTCGACATTTCCGGGTACGCTGCACGCAAGTGCTAACATTCGACGCCACGACTTCGATCCACGCAGCAAACTCATTACCCGCCCTTTAGTCATTACCCCCCCCCCCTCCCCGTTGAGGATAAAAGCTTTCCGGTCTCATTGACGCTTCTCAATTTTTTTTTAACTAGGAATATCTTTTTGCTCTCTTGGTCGGCTCCGCGGCTCCCTCACAGCTATACCACGTGCTGACCTATAAGCTGATAGGGTGACACGCATGGAAAGTAAAGGAATCTTTAAAGGCAAGCAAATGCGGAGCTCAGCGCGGTGACTTCAAATAGATTGAAAAGGTTTCTTTCTTTCTCACTTTATTTTCTTTTTTTTAAATGCGAAGCATTTCTTAGCGAACCTAAACTACCTTGAGTGTTTCTGTCTATGTATCTATATATCTATCTAGCCGTCTACGTCTGGGTGCTCTAGTGATCACCTCCTTAATTGAGTGAACACGTCAGCACGACGTCGTCAACACGTGACGTCCTCTTGGGACGTCCTGCTTGGTTACGGAACTTTTGGTCCAATTCGTGTTCACGACTGATACGGATACCGGGTATTCTGGCGCTGACAATGTCACGTGGTGACATTGATGACGTCACAACGTAACATCATCAGTTACGTTTGACTACCTTGTACCTTGTACTTGGGAAGTGGAAGGAGGATACGATAGAATGAGAGAAAAAGGGCGTCTGTAACGACGCTATAAAGCCATGACAACAACACTCTAACGTAGTCATCAAACTGTCACAACGCGTCGTTCAGGGCGGTTTCCCTAAAGGCCGAACTATATTCAGCGTTTCTGGCGGCGTTTTCCCGCTGTTCAGTTCCTCGCCGTCACTCGGCGTCGACGCTATAGGCGACGGTGGCCGAAACGTCCACCTCAGGATGGTCCAGGCATCACCGGCGTCAGCGTCGGCGCCGGAAGCAGTTCGATGGAAACAGAACCAATCAGCGTGCGGCTGGCAACGACATCCGCTACGTAACGGCGCTGTCGCTGCGGCCAAAATGGCTGCCGCCCGCCTCGGATCTAATAAGTCGTCGCCGTGCACTGTGTGGCCCTTAAGTTCTCAACTGACGCTTGTATTTGACTTAACTTGTTCCCTAGAAGCTTCGACAGCAAAGCGCTCGTGATATCTTTCAACTCTTTCCGAGAGCTGTGCTCAAGTTCATCGGTAGGCTTAGCAGGAATGAGTGTATTGACCTAATACGTGGCCTCAAAGATGTGCGACAACCTCAAGCTCAGAGGCCATATATAACGAGTTTGTGGTTCTTCTTAATGCCAATAGCGAGCGCTATAAGTCAGATTAAAAAAAGACATTTCGGCGGTACTGTGACTCGTTTTTTGCACCACCAAACTGCAAATGAGACATAAAAGCTATAATCAGGAATATATCTTGTCGGTCTGTATACGGGAACTGTACACTGCTTTACGAAGTGTCAGGTTCAGTAGCTCTGGTCACCCTGTGCGACGCTGAGCTGACGCTGGCCTTAACGCTCCTCATACGGTTTGCTGCCCTCTCTGGCGGCGTTGATGCGAAGACGCCGAGGGACGCAACGTCAGAAAACGCCGGCAAAAACGCCGTAGATGTTTCGGCCTTAAGAGACCACAACAACACTTTCATAGTGTCTCGCGTTGAAGTCCGGGTAAGTCATTGCCCTAGAATTTTGTTTTTTTCAGAGGGCGGTTGTCCAGCTGGCCTAGTGCGGCTGAGAGGGCTACTCTTTCGGTGTTCATCCGGGTGAGGTGCAGAAAACTTCATAGGGAAGGGAGGAGGGGGGGGGGGGCAGGATGCAGTCAACTGAGAACGTCGAAGCAATTTAATGCATGTCTTGTTAGAGCATACGCTGTCGCCTATTCTCTTTTTAGCGTTAGCTTAAGGGGGCTGTCAATTTTTTCTAGAGCCTCTTTTGTATATCTCTATGTAAGACGACTGCACGGGGAAAAGAAACGCGAAAGTTTCGCTGCCACCCGCACTTTCCTCTTTTGTCGCCGCAGCGCCGAGAAATGTGCATACCGGTCGTCGTCGTCGAATGCCCTGCGCGCTTTCGGCATTATGAGCAGTACTCCGTTACAACTTAGGAAAAAAAAATTTGGCCCCGCCCACAGCCATCACTGTCCCTCCCACAAAGAGTTCGCATAAATGCTCTATCCAATAGCGCTTATTCATTTTCGTGACGTCAAGTACTCCTTGGGTGCTCATACAGGCACACGTTGGTGTCGCTGGTTTGAGTTCGGAAACTTGAAGGTACTGGTAAATTTCTTCAGGGACTCTGACATCATTGCTCATTGAAACTCAATGATTTTGGTAGTGAAGACGAACCTTTAACTCCTTATATGCATACTATTTACATTAGCCGATAAAAATTACTTCCGGTTAGAGCGGGAACCAGCAAGCCCCACTGTCTTTCTCAGGTGATCGGGCAGGCGCGTCAAGGCCCTGTGGGCGGAGCTGCCGTTTTTTGCTTAGGTTGTAACCGAGTGTAGACCATTTTACGCGGATGGGTTTCGGTTCCCCCGTATTAGGCTGTTGACCTTGCCGTTTTGTAGCTTTAACAACTAAACGAACAGGGCTACGGCGTACGTCTACACATGAAAACGGTTGGCTTGGTGCATTCGACGTTTCATGACCTTACCGATTCACGTCACGAGATACAAAATTAAATTTTAAAAAGTTATGGCAGCTTTGCACCAGTGGTGCCAAGCCTGCAGGAAGAGCGCGGCTGGGTGGCCTTCCTTTCTTTCTCTAATTTTTTTTATTACTTCTCTTTCTCTCGCTTTCTTGTATCACCTTTTTGTATCTGTTTCTTTCTATTTCTTTCTATCTCTATCTATTTCTTTTTCTCGCTCTTTCTAGCTTAATTTCCTTTCTTCTCTTTCTTTCTCTGTATCTCTATGCTTCTTTCTGTCTTTCTCTTTCTGTCTTATTCTCTCTTATTTCTATCTCTCTTTCGTGTGTCTTTCTTTCTCTTTGCATGTCTTTCTCTGTCTTTCTATCTTTTTATATCTTTATTCCTTTTATTTCTATATGTCTTTATTTTTCTCTTTCTTTTTCTCTTTCTTTCTTCCGCTTTCTTTCTCTCTCTATGTTTTTTTTCGTCTTTTCATCTTGTGGCTCGCCGCCGTCGCTTCGCAGCCATTTCTTGGGCTAACTGTTGCCTTCTTCATTTTTAGTAGACCAATGGTGAGTAGTGGCATTTCCCCAATTTCTGTGAAAACAAAACCGGTTAATGATGATAGTTTTCTGGTGGCCATGGACATTTTACTGCCGGCCATAGCCGATTCGCTGTTAAACAAAACAATCGTTTATTAGCCAAAGGGGGGGGGGGGGCCCTATGTCTTACGTAAAATAATCTATACAGGAGTTGTCAATTCTTTCACGGCTTCGAATCCCGGCCTCAGCGGCCGCATTTTCGGTGGAGGCGAAAATGCTTGAGGCCCGCGTACTTAGATTTAGGTGCACGTTATAGAACCCCAGGTGGTCGAAATTTCCGGAGCCCTCCACTACGGCGTCTATCACAATCATATCGTGGTTTTGGGACGTTAAACCTCGACAATCGTTGTTCAGTTTTTCCTAGAACCTTTTTCTATTTCCCTATGTAAGACGACCGCGCGGCGAAAAGAAACACAAGAGCTTCGCTCCCGCCTATACTTCTATCTATTGTCGAGAAATACGTGCGCCTGTCTTCGTCGAGTGCATTGCACGTTTTCGGCATAATGAGCTCGCTATATTTGTGTTGCCCGGCAGTGACACTTATAAATTGCCCCGCGCGGTTGTCGGAGAAGAGGCGTTACCGACTGGGGTCATCTTTCGTCGCCCGCGGTGATACGAGTGCTTTCGCCCAGAATAGGCGCTCCGGAAAGAAGGAAAGAGGACTTTTAAACTGCCGCGAATACTTCGGGCGCTGGAGACGCTCCGAATAAAAAGAAACCTTGTCATTTCTTATTCATATTTTCTTCTGAAGACATCATAACGAGGAAAGACTTGGAGTTGGAAGAATAGGGGGGAAGGGGGGGGAATTCATCTCCTGTTACTCTTTTGTATTATTGATACTACATACAATAATACAGTATTAGTAGTAGTAGTAGTACTATATTAGTACTAGTAGTACTAGTAGTACTAGTAGTAGTGGTAATATTAATATTGTTGTCGCTCTTGTTGTTAATGTATCTTGTCCCATTCTCTAGACTTTTTGTTTTTACATTATCCCTCTTTTTGTTCGTATTTTTCCCCCTGTGTACTGTCTTTACTGCACTATCAGCTGTAATTTCTTTGCGTGGGCCAGCACAGAGACATTACAGTTTTAGGGGCGAAGCACCTTATGGTCTCGGCTTGTCGGCGTGCATCGTCGTCTGCTGTCGTGGCGTGCATCATCGTGTCCTGTCCATTTGCTTGAGCGCTAGAGAGGGCGCCACCGCCTCAGCGCTCGCCGTGTGGCGAGAGAGAACGAACGGCGCGCGTTGACTATGGAAACGCTCTTTCTCCGATGAACGCTAAACTACCAGCTCGCAAGGAACAATCGAGAACGCGCCGCAGGCAGTGTCTGCTAGCGAGTTTCTTAGTTGAAGAAAACCGACTGCTCGGGCTGCTCAACTGTTCACCGGCCACCCCGTATATGCAGGCACTGGATCTTGACCTGTAGTGTAGTGCCGGTGGGAGATTTCTCTTGTGCGTAGTTGAACAATAAAGATGCGCAGCGTGCACGTTAACTAAAAGCGGACTGCGGGTCTCTGTGTCTAATCTTCCTTCTGTCTCTCATTGCCCATTAGCAGTGACTGTGCTGTGGGAAAGACCGGCGCACACTGCATGCTTCGCCCCTCCACGGGTTTCACGTTAGTGGAGCTGTTTTCTCTTCATATAACTTAAGCGTGCGTTAACAGAGAGTTTTAGTCTGTCCGCAAGCTTTGCGTGAGCGATGTACCGGATACCGCAAAAGCCCCTCCGTAAACGGCAGCAGACGCAGTGGAGAGGCTTTAGGATACTGTAGCCGTAAACGTGAGAAGCCGGATAGGTGCTGCCATCTGGCGGGGTCGAGATAAATCAGGCAAGCATAGACTTGTTGCAGCAGAAACATAGTGCATTCCACTTCCCTGCTGGCGTGAATTCGCGGCAGTTGCCTAGCATCGAATGAGTTGTCTTTCAAAACTTTTTTTTCCCTCTCGAGGACACTAGCAGAAAACAAACAAACGTGTTTAAAATTGTAGTTGCACGAAGCGTCGCAAGATGTCGATACCAACGACCGGTAAGCTGGTGTTCTGTAAACCCATTTGCGCGTATCGGAAAAGCTAAGAAACTCTAATGCAACTTTTTAGAAGCTTGCTCCTGATGCTCGCGCCTTGTCCGTTGGCGGCGTGTACACTAGTTCTCATTGGTCCCGCCATAACCGCAGCTGCGCTCTCTCCGGTGATTTCAAGAATGCTCACTAGATGGCGGGCCGCCGCTCAAGGCAGCGCACACCACGCTCGGCGCATGCGCTAGTTAGATAGGTGACCGCTAGAGGGCCGCGCCTCTCGTTTGGCGCACTTCCTTTCTCTTCGCCCGGAGTTCACTCAGTGAACGCATTCCGTTGCCGCTCCCCAGCATGAACACCCCAGCCAAGGCAGCAGCGCAGCGGGCTCGCTACGTAGCAGCATCTCGGGCTCGCCGCCAAGACCCTGCGGTGAAAGCCCGGGCGGCTGAAGCGAAGAGGGCTAATGTATATATAACAACGTTGTCACGTCTATATATGATAGCAGAGGAATGTGTACGGAGGATTCGCGGTTTACCCGATCATCTCCGAGCAAGCTCCTCTAACATTATTCACTTCGTGGATATGGCAGTGATTTTTTTTTTTTTTTTGCGAAATTGGATGTGGGTGTGATTTTTTTTTTCGAAATATCGCGAGTAAGTGAGCGTCCTTAAACTAGCATTAAATACAATTCACAAGAGACCAGCCTTGAACGTGATCCCCTGCATGAACGAGGAATGATTTCACCGTACGAATTTGGACTGAGATATAGCAGACCTACGCGAACCATTGGCTCCCTTTAGGAGCCATATACGTACAGTTTCGAAACCGCTTTCATTGAGCGTCAATGGAGCCGAATGAGCAATGTTACGCTTAGCCTTAGCAATTCTATAAAGCCTCCGTCCTTGAACAAGCCGCACTGCAGGGTTTTTCAACGTATACATATAGTTTTACTCATATCCTACACATTAAAATGTACAGCAAAAAGGAAATTATGTTTCAGTTTTATCCTTTAATCGATCTGCAGTAAGTTAACGAAAAACGCAGGTACGGGTGCCTAAGAGCTGCGCTCTAAAACAGTGATCATGAATGCGCGTGCGGTGGCCGAACTCCACATGTTACGTACAACCAAGTGACACCGGCAGACCACTCAATATCAAAATATGCTGCCCGTGCATGACTAGTGTTATGGTGGCTAGAAACTAGTGTTGCACCGTCACTAAAGTTTGGATATTTTTAAGAGGCTTGTCTCCTCACCGTAGAGAAGTAACCATGGCAAAACTGTAGCTTACATTATCCGACACTATAGCCTAAATTATTCTTCATTTAGCAGACCCAAGCCAATATTAGTCATCATCTGGAAAAGAGTAGCTGGCGTTATAGCCGTCATTTATGCTAATTGGTACAGCTTTTATGGCATGGTTACTTGTAGCGGCAACTGTACAGTCCTGCTTTCCTTCTGCAACAATGCAGCACCGTCATATTATGCCCAGCGTAAGAACCAATTCATCCATTTTGACAGCAGCGCGTTACCTTGCGGACGCATGCTGTTTTAGCAGCGGAGCTGTTTGACCTTGGCAAAACACCGGGTGGCAGTGGCGCGATCACCGCCTAGTTATGACGCCACTGCGCCGCTACCTATAGCAACGCTTCTTCTCCACAGCTGCGGATATGTCTTGTGGAGGAGCCTCCTCGTGTGTCCGCGCCGTAGAGTGCGCGTTTTGCTATGAAATGTCTCCGAAGACGAAGAACCTTGCGCTGGCGTCGCACAGCTCAGTTTCACGTAACTTACAAAAGTCGCATAGCTTACAATGGCCTCCCCTCGCACTGCTTAGAATGGCCAAGCCTCTAATAACATAGAATAGCCAAGTGAAGCCAGGACGAGCTATGATCGCCCAGCTCCGTTCTTTTTTTCTTCAGCCTTGTCACAACTATAGAGAGAAGCTGCCCTTTTTATTAAACGCGTTAAGTAAATCGTTTCTTAATATTGAAAGACCGCAGCACAGTCGTGGTCTCGACGCCTTTTATTCACCAGAGCCGCCTGACCAACGCTCAGAACGAAGATGACGCTCACAGTGATGATGATTACATACAGGTGAAGAGAATGAAGGAAGCATGTTGTGAATATTGTGCTCACACTAATTTCCCCCTCGCGCGGAAGCGGCCAACCTGGCCGCTGTTTATGACGGTTGTGTACGTCGTAGGAATGGTTTTAAGCGGGAAACGTGGACAACCTCTGTGCCGCGGCAACGGCTGTCGGAAGGCATGACAACGGGAGTTACCCGATAGTTCACGGGAGAAGTTTGCTTGACGATAGCATAGGGGCCGATAAAACGTGGCTGAAACTTATCACATAGGCCAGGAACTCGCGTAGGGGTCGACAGCAATACTTCATCTCCGGGATTGAAGTGAACGACGCGGTGAAAGTCATCGTAGCGAGCCTTCCGATCCTGTTGACTCGCCTCGGTATTGAGGCGGGCGCGGTGGCGAGAAGCGGCAAGGCGAGAGATTAAGTGCTCGCTCGACGACGCCGACGACCCCACGGGGACATCAAAAAAGAGACGTCTAGTGGAGATGTCGGTTGACGGCCGTAGACAAGGAAGAAGGGTGAGTAGCCCGTGGTGCGCTGCGTAGCGGTATTGTACGCGAAGGTCACGAATGGCAAGATGGTATCCCAGTTTGTGTGGTCGGCGTTGATATACATGGAGATCATATCGGAGAGAGTTCGATGAAAGCGCTCTGTGAGGCCATTAGTCTGGGGATGGTAGCTGGAAGTCGTCTTATGGATGGTGTTACATGCGTGAAGAACGTCCTCGAGTAGTTTCGACAGAAAGGCCTTGCCGCGGTCACTCAAAAGCACACGCGGCGCGCCATGTCGCAGAAATATAGCTTCCAAGAAGAAGGTGGCAATGTCCTCCGCTGATCCGGAAGGGAGTGCAGCTGTTTCGGCGTACCTTGTCAAGTGGTCTACTGCAGTGACAATCCATCGCTTACCGCTTGCTGATACTGGCAGTGGTCCGTAGAGATCGATCCCAATGACCTCGAATGGAGCGTCAGGACATGGAAGAGGTTGTAGGGGTCCCGCGGGAGATGAAGTGGGTCGTTTGCGGCGCTGGCAGAGCGAGCATGAAGCAACGTATCGTGCTACGCAGGTGGAGAGTCCAGGCCAAGCAAAGCGACTGCGGATGCGTTCATAGGTCTTGTGAAAGCCGAGATGACCAGCCTTGGGGTCGTCGTGAAATGCTGTCAATATCTGTGCTCTGAGTGAGCGAGGAGCGACGGGAACCCAACGCTGTCCTTCGGGGTGGAAGATATAGCGGTACAGGATTGAGTTCTCAATCTTGAAGTTCTGCAACTGGCGACGGGCGCGGGCGTTAGGAGGACGCGAAGAGCCGTGAAGGCGTTGCATTATGGAGTGGCAGTAAGCGTCGCTGCGTTGGTGAGACGCAAACGTCTCGTTGCGGAACGAAGGAAGCACATTGAGAGCGGCGAGTGAAAGAACTGCCGAAGACACGTTGACGGGGTCGCTCACGGATGGCGACAGGCCGGTTATGTCTGACGATGGAGGCAATGGACAACGGCTGAGGGCATCTGCATCGTTATGTTTCTTGCCGGATTTGTACGTGATGTCAAATTGATATTCTTGAAGACGAAGTATCCAGCGACCGAGACGTCCAGACAAATTCTTTAACGTCGACAGCCAGCACAGAGCGTGGTGGTCTGTCACAACGGTAAAGTGGCGGCCGTAGAGATAAGGTCGAAATTTCTGAATGGCCCAGACAACGGCGAGACACTCCTGCTCAGTGATCGTGTAGTTTTTCTCGGCAGATGTCAGGGTCCGACTTGCGTATGCGATCACACGTTCTCCCGAACTTTCGTGTCGTTGCAAAAGAACAGCGCCGACACCATGACCGCTGGCATCAGTATGGAGGAGAGTGGGCGCGGTGTCATCGAAATGACAAAGCACTGGCTCAGACGTGAGGGCACGTTTCAACGTGTCAAAAGCCATTTGGCACTCGTCCGACCATACGTATGAAGTTCCCGAGGAAAGGAGTTGGTGAAGCGGCGCGGCAATGGTGGCGAAGTCGCGTATGAAGCGCCGGAAGTAAGAGGCGAGGCCAAGAAAGCTACGGAGCTCTTTGGAACGGTGAGGCGTGGGGAAGCGAAGAACAGCGGCAATCTTGTCGGGGTCAGGCCGAATTCCGTCTTTGCTGACGAGATGTCCTAGTACTTTAATGGTTTTGCTTGCAAAGTGGCACTTTTTGGTATTCAGCTGGAGACCAGCAGCTGCGAAACACGTCAGAACTTCGTCTAAGCGCTGCAAGTGTTGTTCGAATGTTGAAGAAAATATGACTACGTCGTCAAGGTAACATAAGCATGTCTTCCACTTAAGGCCCCGCAGTACAGTGTCCATCATTCGTTCAAAGGTTGCTGGCGCATTGCAGAGCCCAAAAGGCATGACGTTAAATTCGTAAAGCCCGTCAGGTGTGGCAAAGGCAGTTTTCTCCTTATCATCCTCGTGCATGGGAATTTGCCAGTAACCGGAGCGCAGGTCAAGGCTTGAAAAATATTCCGCTCCTTGCAACGAATCTAAGGCATCATCAATGCGAGGCAAGGGATATACGTCTTTTCTGGTTATTTTGTTCAAGGCACGGTAATCAACGCAGAATCGCACCGAGCCGTCTTTCTTGCGCACGAGAACAACAGGTGAGGACCAAGGGCTTGCGGAGGGGCGGATGATATTTTGCTTGAGCATATCGGTAACGTGCTTGTCGATGATCTCGCGTTCGCTAGTAGATACACGGTATGGTCGGCGGCGGACAATTGAAGTTCCATCAGTGTGTATGCGATGAGCTGTCACCGAAGTCTGTCCTAGAATAGGGGAATGTATGTCGAAGGAAGATTTATGCTTCGACAACAGCGCTAGCAGCTCATCTGCTTGCGGCGGAGTTAGATCCGTGCTGATTGCATTGGCGAGAGCTGTATCAGGACTAGTATCTGTAAGTGAGCGTGGTTGCGCCGCATCAGTATTCGTAGCCACCACAGAGAGAGGTTGCGTGTCCACGCCGCAAACGACAACAGAGCCTTTAGGAAGAAGAATCGGCTCATTCGTGACGTTGAGTACAGCGAGACAGGCGGTTCCGTTGGTGAAGCGAAGAAGACTCGACGCTATTGCAATTCCCTTGGAGAGACAACGGGCTGATGGAGCGACTAGAACATCACCGTGGTCAATGATATCTGTAGCAACAGTGAGTACTTGTTCGTGGCCAGGTGGCACCACGGAATCTTGGACGGTTCGTAAACGGTGGCGTGACCAAGATTCCTCGTCGGTATCATCAGTCTCTCGCATGTGTACGAGGCGTTGTCGACAAGAGATGAAGGCGGAAGCACCAGAAAGAAAGTCCCATCCCAAAATTAGCATATAAGCACAGGAAGTCAATACGGCGAATTGAATATGGTGCCGGATCCCATCAATAAAAACACGAACGGTGCACTGTGCTGACGGCCGTATCGTAAAGTCGTTTGCGCTACGTAAGGAAGTGCCAGTATAAGGTGTAGTAACCTTACGTAGACGACGACACAAATCCGCATGAATAACAGAAATAGCAGCTCCCGTGTCCACCAATGCTTGAACAGGCACCCCTTCAGCATACACTAATAACAAATTGGCCGGGCTCTCTGGAGGTTTTGGTGTTTGTCCGAGCGATGCAGCTTTCCCTCCAAAAACTGCACCACCTAGTTTTCCGAGCGGTATTCAGAGGCATGGGTGACCGGCTGTAGAGGCGATGTTGAGCGGCGCAGAGGAGAAGGGGAGCGGCGGCGTCCTGGACGGTAGGTTCGAGGTGCGTCGGGAGGAGAGGACGGGGAGAACGAACGTGTTGGAGCGCGGCGCTCGTACTGGTTAGGAGAGGACGTCGAATCCCTTTCGTAAACATCGTAGCCGCGGCGTTCGTCCTGCTGGCGCTTGCGACAAAACCGTGAGATGTGGCCTCGAATGCCACAATAATAACATATTGGGCGAGATGAGCGCCAGGGGGTGTAAAATGCAGGAGCAGGTGGGACAGGTGAACGTGGTGCAAATGCTGCTAAGTTGGTCTGAGCAGGCACAGGATGCACGCGCTGAACCAAAGCAGGTTGCATGGCCGCGATTTGCGCATACGTCGCGGGCGGAGTTGGTGGCGTCGGAGTGTCAGGCGTGATAGCGCAAGCCATTGAGGACAGCTCCTCTTTGATGATGTCGCGCAGGCTAGTAGCCGAGGAGTGAGGCTGAGGGGCGGGCGGACAGGACAGTCCTTGCGCTTGAAGCTCTTCGCGAATCAGAGTGCGAATCAGCGTACGCAAATCCGCATCCGAAGAAGGTCGGCTCTCACAGGCGTCTGGGTGCAAACGGATGGCTTGTAGTTCGTCAAGATGCTGGCAAGTCGTGATGACATCCTCGACGGTGCTGGGGTTTTTGACGGCCAGAGCGTTGAACGCGACGTGGCCTATCCCTTTGAGGATGTGTCGAACACGATCAGCCTCCGTCATAGCCGAGTCCACGCGGCGGCAAAGGGCAAGGACGTCTTCGATGTACGAAGTGTACGTCTCCCCTGGGTGTTGTACGCGGCCGTCGAGCTTTCTCTTCGAGACTTCAGAATGAATGTTGGGTGTCCCAAAAATTCTCCGGATTTGCTGAGCGAAGGTAGGCCAATCAGCGAAGATGTCCTCGTGGTTAAAAAACCACGTTTTCGCTACGTCGGACAGATAGAATGCGACGTGGCGAAGTTTTTGAGGATTGTCCCAGTTGTTATACACACTTGTCATGTCGTACTCCTTCAGCCATACTTCGACATCGTCGCGTGGGAGACCGGAGAAGATAGGTGGGTCCCGCTGCCGGGCGGTGACGGTATATGCTGGGGCGGGTGGCTGGGCGGGGATGCCGGATGGACCAGGCAGCGTGTCTTGGGCCATGACAGCGGATAGGCGGAGCAAGCGGCGACCCGAACGAAGCTCCAGGGGAACTCGATGCCGTAGAGGACTTGGGGATCGAAAGCAGCCTCCACCACTTTGAAAGACCGCAGCACAGTCGTGGTCTCGACGCCTTTTATTCACCAGAGCCGCCTGACCAACGCTCAGAACGAAGATGACGCTCACAGTGATGATGATTACATACAGGTGAAGAGAATGAAGGAAGCATGTTGTGAATATTGTGCTCACAATATTATTATGTCATAAACAGGCTATGTTCTCGAGCCCAGCCACAAAGACATTCTTCGTACGCTGGCAAGTGTATGTTTGCGTAGTGTCCGCCTCAATAAAAGTTTATTTGTGAGTAGGCGCCTATCCTGTTCACTTCTTGTCTTGGTTCTTGTCACGTCGCGCTCATATTTTGAAGTGTGTATCTTTTAGATGAAGAAAACCTATCCTGACCCTATTCTTAAGTTTCATAAAAATTTATAAATTCACTCAATTCTTGGCCAATCCCCTTCAGTGAGCGCAAGCCACAGTTAATAGGTGAACAAGAGCAAGAATCTGGCCAGCATTCGCCTATCGTGTCCGTGCTCCTTAGCAACAACACCTCAAGTACCACCAGCAGCAACGGCAGTATGCACCACTGCGCCACTTTACGGCAACGCAGAAACCGCGTTGAATCTACAGCTACCAACCTCTACATAACAAACACGATCCAATCGTATTACCCAAGGCGGCCGGCTCGGCCGACCAGCTGTGTACAGTCGGGACGCGCCGCTCTTACGCAAGCTGCGGCGTTTTGTCAATCGGTGACCCGCGTTGCCAGAACCGGTACACTGGATATCACCGGGCGTTCCCGATATCGAACGACGCATGGTCTTTCCGTGCTGCCGCGTAATGGTGTCGCCCCTTCTCGCGTTCCGAGCGTTTCGAAAGCAGCTATACGCAGCCCTGCAACCAATTGCACACTCTTTCTTTACTTTATTTGTACCACTATCCCCTTCTTCTTCTTCTTCTTTTTTTGCTCAATGAGGGATATGAAGGTCCTGGTACGAAGGACACCTGGCCAAGCCTGGAAGAGTTTTACGTTTTGTTTAGAAAAAGTTTATGTCATCGCAGAACGCCAGGAACACTTGGGTACATACAGCAAGGACAGTAACATATACAAATGAAATGAAGCGCTATACACATGAAACATTTTTACAGTAATGTCCAAGTCCACAGGGTGTCCCTAACACATGCTACTAAGGACTAACATACACACACTTATCACAAGCTTATTTTCACACAATATACACGACTTAATGAACATGCAAGCGTATATGTAGTCACAACAGATGTTATGGCGCAGGCAATTTACATAATTGTATACTGTCGGTATGAAACGTATATACACAAGAGCCCACACGCATACGGGGACACGCACACACGTTTTATACTAAGTTTTATAAGTCACAGATTTTTTGGCAGCGTCGTGCGCAAAAAGTCCGTCGCCGGCGAGCGTGCAGAATTGCGGCCCTTGATGGTGCGCTGGTCGCACCCGTATTTGCACTCGCCGTTTTACAATAACTGATGCTCTCTCGGTCGTGGGATTGTCGGTGATCAACCGTATCTGATATGGTGATCTTACCCTTTGTTCGAGGTTTTACCTGCCACTTCGCGTTGTTACATTTCATTGTTGCCTGGATATGAAACGCGTGACTTTCGTTGTTTCCTGTAGCAGCTGAGGTGTTGCGCTGCTCAGCACGGGGATGAAGCTTCGATTCCCGGTATGGAGGAAGCAAACATGTAGGAGGGAGCGTTGCGCAATGTGATAGAAAACAAAAACAAAAAGAAAACAAAAATGTAGTGCGTCAGGCACGCACAGACCAAGCTTCGCTAGCCCCCCTTTTGCCGATAGGGAACGGGCTTCCCAATTTTTTCTACGTGCGCATATGACTATCTTCGTTCAGAATGGCCTTTCTTTTTTTCACTTGCGGACAGAAAGCTCGTATCGATACGTCTACTTAAGAAAGAAGACATTCTGCCGAGCCTCAAAACAAATGAAAAAAAAAAGCACGTGACACGCCGCTTACTCGACAAACGACGCCTCGAAACTTTGATATACGCACACGGGCGCGCCCGCGCTGGCGCAAATGCAAACACAACACGAGCGGACTCTCAGACACACGTACTATACCTAAAGACACAAACACATGTCAGCATAGAAACACTTGCAACTAGGGAACACGATGCAAAAGACCCGAATCGCAACCATCGCATGCTTCGTATTACTTACACACACACAAAAAAAGAACAAACCACCTAGACTAATGGCTGTGCGTTGGCCACAAAGATTAGGAGGTGGGGTGGGAGGAGAAAAACCTCTTTCCCGCTGCTTCCCGGCTCATTTCGACCTTCGGAAACACCGCTGCCGTCTTTGTTTTTTTTTTCTTTCTCTTTTGTTGCTTTCGCTAGGGCTTGTTCCCCAATCAAACAGGCAGCGCGCCCACGATTGATTTCCGATGCAAACAGCGGGCGACGTTGGCTGAAGCGAGAGCAACGCGCCTTGCTGGAAAACTGCTGCTCTGTTCGTTTCGGGGCACGCAACGAAGGAAAGATAAAAACGAATGAAGAGAAGCAAGGACAGATAAGAGATGACAATGGCAATGGAAGAAGGAAAAAGAAGGAAGTCATGGATTCTATACTCAAATACGTGATTCGGTGATAAGGGAAGCTTTCTTTTACGTTGGTGTCAATGCAGAGAGGAGCTCAATGTATCTCCTCTCTCAATACGCGTTCGGCTTATTGTGTTCGCTTTCACCTCTCTTACAACACTCAGTTGCTTACGTTCCCATCTTCTGAAATTATTTCCCATCTTCCTTTTTTTTCTATTTTAAGGAGAGATAGCAGCATTGGTAACTCATTCTGACGAAAAAAAAAATTCAGGCCTTCGCGGAACACGCAGCACAGTCACAGCGAAAGCTGCTGGAGCGGCCTTTGTAGAGCCCGTTCTAAAACTCTCTTGGGGTGACCATAGAGTTTCCTACAATACTTACTAGAGGGAACTCTGGCACTAGTGTCTATGGGAGCTGCAACGCATGGCGCTTCAGCCAGCGTGGGAATGATGGGTAGTACACAAATTTGTCTAAACTTCGTTCTTTCGGCTCCGTTTGGCTCCGCGTCGCCTGCATCCGCTTTGTCGCAAAACGAAGTTCAGCAAAAGTCAGCAGTTCCATTTGACCACTTTAACTTTTTTAGGCTCACCAATTCAAATCTGGTCACGAAGTTCACAACGGTCTATTCTTTTATCCGAAAAGAACGCCAAAACGCCGCAATAAACAAAGCCACAAGTGCCTGCGAAGCCGTAAGCACGAAGATTAGGCGAATCCGTGTACTACGCGTCATTCCCATGGTGGCTGAACGATCGCAGCGCCAGAGTCCCCTCCAGTTAATTTTAGGAAACTCTATGAGGGTGAACACTGGGGTGAATAGTTGGAGGGTATCCACTGCGCCTTAAATCATCATACTTTGGTAAAGCAGGCAAGCCTCCACTGTGCCACAATTCACAATTTGCAGAGTATGGAGGCACCCACTATGCGTCTGTAAGGCTTTATGGGCACTTTTGATGCTGTGGCTCATGGTGATGAAGAATTATGTCTGATGCCTTCGTAATAGGTTGGAAGCATTAAATGACTCACTCGTTGCGCAATTCGCAGTGTTTGTCGCATGGTGTTCATTTCTCTCTTCTGCCACGTTATATTACACCTGCTAATGCGATTCCTCGATCCACATGACATTTGTATAGGTCCCTTTTGGAAAGAAGTTTCAAGCATAGGCCTGGCTGTGTGGTAGAATACTTCTCTGCTGCGCGAAGGGCCTGGGTTCGAATCCCTTCTTCTACCAGCAACACAATTCTTGTGCACTAATTCCCTGGTTGTCAAGAAAAACAAATCACTAAATAATTGAGATATATAATAGTTGTCTAAACGTTAGTCGGGACACTATGTATTGCCTAATTGATACTGTATATATTTGTACATATATTTTCTAGCAGTATTATTTCTTTAGTTTTTTTGTCGTTTCTTCATTGCCTTAACGTTTACCTATAAAAATAATAATGTCAGGTGTTTTACGTGGCAGAACTACGAGAAGATTATGAGGCACGGCATCCGGTGTTATTTAAAGTGTACTGACATAGCACTGTGTACACGGGCCTCTAGCAGTTCGCCTCCATCGAAATCCGGCCGCCGCGGGGCCGGCATCGAACCCTCGACCTTCGGGTGAGCAGCCGAGCACCGTAACCAGTGTACCACTGAGGTGGACCGTCTACCTATACAGTGCATATTGTGCTCACACCTGTTTTCTTTCTCTCTTTTCTATTCACCCATTGAACTATTCTAACGGGCCCATGGGTAATAATTTACGGTGAAACAACGAAAATGTGCTAAAATATACTCTCACATATAAAGGAATAAAACGATCTTGTACAGAAGTACAGTCAACTTTAACCCTGTGTCCGCCCCGCCACGGTAGTCTAGTGGCTATGGCGCTCGACTGCTGACCCGAAGGTCGCGGGATCGAACCCCGGCCGCGGCGGCTGCACTTTCGATGGAGGCGAAAATGTTTGAGGCCCGTGTACTTAGATTTAGGGGCACGTTAAAGAACCCCTGGTAGTCGAAATTTCCGGAGCCCTTAACTTCGGCGTCTCTCATAATCATATCGTGGTTTTGGGACGTTAAACCCCAGATATTAATATTATTAACCCTGTGTCCTTAGCCTCCGTCGTCTTTCACGGCTTCATGCTTTCCTTGGCACTTTAATACAACCACGAATCGTTCAATCAATCCATTAATCAATATCTCAGTGACGAGACAAAAAGAAACAGTGATAAAAGATGCCGGTCTCGAACGCACGACAACACGAAGGTAACGAACAAAAAAAAAGGAACCTAAGTTTTCGACTTGTAAGTAAAGCAAGAATAAAACGGCTCCCTTCCAGCTGCCGGGGCTCGCGCGGTGGGGAGCAAGCGACAGGTCCGGCCATTAAATGCAACCCCGGGAGGGCTAACCGTCGATCGAACGTATTGTTGCGTCCTACGTCACTAGAGAGAAAGAGAAGAATGGACGCTGTTGCATTATGGCTGCCCCCCCCCCCCCCCTGCACCACGTTCGATAGGAGACTTTTTCAGACGTATAAACAACCCACGAAAGGTGCGATCGATCGCTGCTTTCCCGCACGTGACATTGCCTCTGGCGGACCTCTTCCGCTGGGTTTCCAACAGCTGGCTTTATTTTTACGCCAAGAGCAAGGGAAGAAGTTGGGAGGTATGATACAGGAGCGTAGCCAGAGTTTCTTTTTTTTTTGGAAAGGGGGGGGGGGGACAGGGGGTTGAACCAACGTGTGTATGTTTGTGCGTGCGTTTGTATGCGTGTATATTGTCACGCGAGCTTCTCTTTCTATTTTCATGTAACCGGTACGTTACACGTGTAACCACCGCCTTTGCGCAAACCCCGCCGGAATATCTGGGACCCTCCCAGGTTATTTTAGCATCTTCTGATAAGCTTGAGCGCGCAACGCGAACAGTAGAGTTTATTCCGGAACTAACGCGGCCACCGACAATAAGGCTGGAATCTTCGATGCCGCTTGTATAAATGCCGACACGCCTTACCGCAGATCAAATTACCGACGGCCGACGCTCTGTTCGCCGCTATCATATAGTACAGCGTGTATTGCTTGTAGTGTGACATTTAGTTTCCTGGGCGCAAGTTGGCCCAATAAAGAGTTTCGTCTTTAATAGCCCGATCGAGTGCCGTCTTCTTGTCCGTCACGACCACGTGACAATGTACGCACATGCGAAATCAAAAAACATTCGCGGAGGGGTATACCTTGAACCCTCCCCCTCCCTCCAACCTCCAGGTTACGACAATGTATGGTATCTATGTAGATGGATATGATATGACGTTAAGGTGATGGAACAGGCGCGCACACGAGGAGGCATGGAGGGACGGGGGGCGGCCGCCCCCACTGCCATGTTCGTAGCCAAGGGGGGGGGGGGGTCAACACCCCCTCCCCCGAAATTTTTCAGTTTCACTTGCGCATATATACACGCACACATACAAACGCACTCACGAACATAGATAAAATATGGTCGGAACCCCCCCCCCCCCCCGAAAAAAATTTCTGGCTACGCCCCTGCCCAGGGCCTGTAATCCTTTAAGGGGGGCGCCAAGTCTATCCCATACTTTTACTCAGTCTTGCCTGCCCGTCATTGTTTAAAGTGCAGGGTTGGGATGATGCAGGTTTTTGACCATAATGGCGTCCGGCGACCCCCTGATGTTGCATCCCAAAAACTGTCTACTTCCCATTTTCAGCCCCGGAATGCAGGAGACCGAAGGCAGGCCATTGTGAGAAGCATGTAATTGCTTCATTTTCAATCTTGCCTCCAATGCAAAGTTTGATTTCTTTCGGACTGACCAATTGGGAAAGGGGGGGAGGAGGGTGCGAGTAAACTTGCCCCTACTCCCCCCCCCCCCCCCCCACCACCTTGTGAAGAACCCTACGCACCCTTATGGGAAATCGTACGGCACAAGGGCTTAGTCGGAAATTTTATTTCCGGGTGGAGTCAACCACAATGCGTGAATGTTGGTGCATGTGTTTACACGTGTCCGCGATATATACGCATGTAAGATTTCGGGCTGATGCATGACTGCTGACCCGAAGGTCGCGGAATAGAATCCCGGCCGCAGCGACCGCATTTCGATAAAGGCAAAGTGATAGAGACTCGTGTGCTTCGCTTAGCTGCACGTTAAATAGTTTCAAGTTTAGCGCTATTTTATATTTTTATCATGTAAAGAACCCAGGTAGTCGAAATTTGCGGAGCCCTCCACTATGACGTCTCTCATAATCATATTGCGGTTTTGAGACGTAAAACTTCACAAAATGGTTATAACGTCTTAATAAAGCATCGATAACAGGATTTCTGCGTGTGTTTTGCATGTGTGCCTGTAGGCGTACGACTCACTTTGCGTCATCACTAGGCATGCAGCTTACTATCCAACACGTGCCGTAGCAGGCCAAGTAATCAATTCGATGACTCTGTATTGTCATCGCTATGTCATCGTCATTCTTTCCGTTATAGCGCTCGTACCACTTGATTTCACAGACTTCGATCTCAGTCGCTATTATCAGGTACGTTGCTTCTTCTCGTTAAAAAATGCTACGACTGTGGAGTCTTCCCCGGCATAGAGTTTCGTAATAGTACACTAGAGGGAAATCTGGCGCTAGTGTCTATAGGAACTGCAACGCATGACGCTTTTAGCCAGCTTGAGAATGACGGATAGTACATGGATTTGCCTATAGGCTTCGTCCTTTCGGCTCCGTGTGGCCTGCAGCTGTTTTATCGCAAGACCAAGTTCAGCAAATGTTCAGCAGTCCCACTTCACTATGTACACCTTGGCACTTTCAGGCTCACCGATTCAAGTTAACTCGCGAGGCTATCAACGAGACATGTCTTTATCCGCAAGAAAAACCCGAAACACAAGAGTAAAACACACAGGGCCTCATATATATTCGCCTTAGACTACACGAAGGCGAAAGCAGTCTTCTTCATTTCCTTCTCATTCGATGTACTTATCCTTCCTCGCCCCCCCCCCCCTCGAAAGCTTTCTGCACCGAACGTGGATTTGCGCCCCCGCCAGTCTCAGAGGCACGGCAAGCTTTCTGCGCCTCGACTGGTTTGGCACTGCATGCCTCCGTGATCGGTCTACCTTTGACCAAGCGACGACTTCATGTGACGCCACGTAGTGACATCTTAGTGAAGACATGATGAACGTCACGACTTTTGTCGATCTGTGACGTCATCTCGTGGCGATTATACTTTGTATCACTTCTGTTGATGCCGCCGACGCGGGACGCCGACGGTGACTTTTCGCGTTTGGTGAGGCATCTAAGGTTTTCGCGCTAAAACAAGGCGTTCGCAGCCGCAGGCACGAAGAATAGAGGAATCCATGTGATGACCATCATTTCCATGGCGGCTGAACGATCGCAGCGCCGCCGTTCCCTCCGGTAAATATTGCGGGAAACACTATGGCCCCCGGACACCCAAATGAAGGGCGTATAAGAGCGGCCGCAGCCTTTTACGGCGCATTAATGCCGCGCCGCGCCGGCAATGCTTCGCCCGACTGAATAAGGGCGGCAAAGTGGTTCCCCGTGCTCCGGAAATTGGAAGCAAGATTTGTTTGCGTGCCACCGAACGCTGGGAAAAACATGGCGGCCTCGGCGAGCAAGCCTTCCTTGCACAGAGGCAATCGCAGATTGCAGCGCACGCACGGCAGTGCGACACGAATAACGCTCTCTCGACTACTTCCTCGCACGCCAGAGATTGGTACACGGCCGCGGGAGAAATCAAGCGCGGGTATACGGAGTAATGTCTATCTAGGCCTGGCAGGTCTTACGCGCAATCCCCTAACACCGTAAACAGAACGCGAGAGCGGCCGAATAATGAAAGCAGCTGTGTCCGCAGCAAGACGTGTTTTCCGTGTCCGTACAAGAGAACCGGCGGAACGCGGAGGGACGGTATTTCTCTTGGCGTATGTGCATAGAGCACTTGAACGCAGGGATATCCGTGGTCAATGCACCGTACGTCGTAAACACAGGGAGAGTTGTTATGTAACCGATCCTGTACGACGGAACTTTTGAAGCAACGGCGCGTACGAAATGCGGAGAAAAACCTTGTATAGATAGATAGATAGATAGATAGATAGATAGATAGATAGATAGATAGATAGATAGATAGATAGATAGATAGATAGATAGATAGATAGATAGATAGATAGATAGATAGATAGATAGATAGATAGATAGATAGATAGATAGATAGATAGATAGATAGATAGATAGATAGATAGATAGATAGATAGATAGATAGATAGATAGATAGATAGATAGATAGATAGATAGATAGATAGATAGATAGATAGATAGATAGATAGATATGGCAGCCGCTCCTAATTGAGTTAAACTGTACGTGAGTTGAATTCTCTGTGATGCGTAGGCCTACTTTTTTTGCTTGGCACGCTTTATTTACACCCCTGCAGGACAAAGCTAATGTCAGCTATACGTAAAATCCGAGAGCTCGGATGTCCTTGCGCCATTCTTTCAACGGGTGCCGTATTTAAGCTGCCCTGCATACACCAGTGCCACGGAGAACTCCGCATGCGAAATCCTGTAAAATGTCTTCTTCGGTTGTTTTCTTTTTATTTTTTTAAAGCTGTAGTTTGTATTTTCAGCCATAAACTGAATGCGTCGCAGTAGACACTCGGATTTCTTCATCTCTTGACTTGACAATTACAGTGACAATGAAAATGAACAAAATGTTTATTTTCGTGTCAGTAATGTCTTATAATGCTATGTGGCGGAAGGGGATTTAACGTCATTTAAAGGGGTCATGAAGCACCCCTTGGGCTTGTTGAAAAAACACATCCTGCGGAAAGCTGACACGGCTATGAACTGCTCAGCCAAATATTGCAGTTGTGCGCGCCGCGTAAAGGCTACAAGCGGACCGCGAAGTTGCTGTTTTCTCGAGAGCCCTCTTTTCAAACAGAGGCCGGTTCTCACTCTCGTCGGTGGGCGGGGCGTCTGCCGGTTGACGTCGCGATCTGCATCGACGCGTCGCAAAAGACACAGCATCCTCATTGGCCGATAGCCGACGTAAATCGAGAGCGGCGTTCGGATCAGATGCGCTTCTTGACACGGGGTGCCGCCACTTGCCGGCGCCGCACTCCTCAGTACATGGTAGCCGCAGTCGCGCACGCGAATGACAGCGGGAGAGCGATCGCGTTTCATGACACGCGCTGACGTAACTTCTTACCCCCGTGCCATCCCTCCCTGTCTAGCTTCCAGTGCGCTCGTCGGCACGAGAAAAGAGAGAAAGCGCTGAGAGCGTGCGCCAAACCCCCGTAACTCCGCTCATTCTTGACGGATTCGAGAAATTTTTGCGGCAATTGATTCGGGAGGCAGTAAACTCCGATACTGATGTCATTAGATCATTACTTGGAAAAGTGGTTCATGACCCCTTTAAATATTTAACGAAACAGCACTCAGAGAAACTCAAGCAGCCTACAACTCCTGAGAAACTAGTATAAAAAAAGAAAGAGCTAAAGAAAGCTCTGTACTAAAGAAAACAGTAGCTTATGCAACTTTTCAGGTAATAAAAAAAACCACGTCAAACATTCCTACACATCCAAACGCAGTCTTATACAGAGGTGCAGAAGGGGGGGGGGGATTAAAAAAAGCACAATTTATACGTTATTATAGAGACACATATACTTGCTTGACGCAGTGCAAAAAATAAAAAAAGAAACACGAGTATTTTTGCTATCCAAACAGAGCACCAGTGCAACACAATCTTTTTATTCCTTCTTTTATTCATTTTGTACAGCGAGAACACCTCACTCTTTGCTGCCTCACACCATAAGCGCAAACACCATTTTGCGTTTCACGTACACGCCGAGCGTGAGTGAAGGGTTCAGCATATATCTCGAGTTGACGGCATGAGAGGACTGAGGATTATAATGTCGGGACACGCGTTATATGCGTACGCATATGCCGGGTCAAAACATGTCATTTCTGCACGCCGCTGCGCGGCCTCGTGACATTTCCTAATAGGACACTCCGTCGCCCGGCAGCTGCTGCGCCTGCATAGCTGCGCGCATTATCAAGAAAACGGCGCGACCGATAGAAGCGAATGGACTGAACCACACAAACACAAGCACCGACTCACAGTTAAAGTTTCATTCAAGAGCGCGGAGCAAATAGAATGACGCGCAGCTACTGACAGCAAAAGAAAAAAAAAAACAAAACAAAATGAGACATTGCCCATTAAAGGGACACTAAAGGCAAATATTAAGTCGACGTTGATTGTTGAAATAGCGGTCCAGAAACCTCGTAGTGCTATTCTTGTGCCAAGGAAGTGCTTATTTTGAAATAAAGTCGCGTTTCACTGGTCCACATCGCGTTAGCGCACTTCAAATCACCCACCTGAAAGCGGTCTTTCTCACCTCACTGTTGCCGTGCCCAACGTTGCCCGCCTTTACTGCGCGGCGGCGTGCACTGGCGGCATGCGCCATTCGGGCATCCGGCAACATCACGTGCATGCGGCATTTTGTTGAACTTTCTATCAGAGCGGCTTTCACGAGCGCTCAAAGCACACGCGGCAGTACGCGATACCGAAACTACCAGTGAGACGCGACCGCGTGAGTGAAGTAGGGCGCCGGGCGAAGCGCAGTTCGGCGAAAACGGAAGCTTTGAATCACGCGCACCGTTTCCCATGGTAACGCCAAAGAGGTTCTTTTTTCCATGAATCCAACAGAAACGAACAAGCAGCATTTTATTACTTATCTTGATGCACGGAAGGTTCTTTTTTTTATTGCAGCTAGTTTGATTAAGAGTGATTAATTGTAGTCTGACGCTCTCACGTCATCGGGATCATTTCCAAAATGTCCCACTCGAGGCGCACGTCGTGTGATACATTTAGCTTAATTTCTCGGTAAGTAGGACACTGCTGTTGATAATATTGTCGTTTTAGACGTTGTCATACATTGAACTTTCACTCTGACATAAATTTGTAATTGTCCTTGTGTCCCTTTAAGATGCAACATTTCTTCACGCTGCAACGCGACCGATGGAAAGCTAGTGCATCAATGTTTTTTTATTATTATTCTGAATATTCTGAAACTTCAGAAGTGAGTCGACACTTGTGTTTGTGTGGTTAAGACTCTTCGACCCGTTCTGTCGCGCAGTTTTCTTAATAATGCGTCAGTGCCACCTCGTCCAACAACCAGGCACGGGCCGGGGTCTACTGGTTATGGTGCTCCACTGCTGACCTGAAGGTCGCGGGATCGAATCCCAGTCGCGGTGGCTGCATTTCGATGCAGGCGAAAAGCTAGAGGCCCGTGTACTTAGATTTAGGTGCCCGTTAAAAAACACCAGATGGCCAATATTTTCCGGATCCTTCCACTGCGGCGTCCCTCATAATCGTATCGTGGTTCTGGGACGTCAAATCCCAACAATTATCATATTACCAACTCGTATAAATGTCAGTTCTTCTTATAGCTGTACGCGCCGGAAACGCCTACATAGCCTTCAGAAGCAGCGCTTTCAAATGTGCGGTTTTAAAGACGCTGTGCCTGCGATATGGCTGAGGCATGCAACTCTTTTTTGCCGGCAAGTGAGGGCTTACGGTGACGTAAATCAAACATCTCATTACGGTCTTTTAGCAAGTTACGGAAATATGGCACGCAAATACGGTACGGTGTGACGGTACCGCTCCTCCTTTCCCGATCGTTATGCCTTTGCCCTCCGAATTCCAGTGAAGGCACCCCAACACCACAAAAGCTTTTTCAAAAATTACTATGGTATTGCCGCGCCTCATTGTTGCATGCCAGCCTACGCATTGTTAACGAGGAACCTGCAGTTCGATGGACGCACTGTCAATCGAATTGGGAGCGGCTTATGCACAACGAACGGGAAAGGAGGAGCGCTACCGTATACTGCCTTACCGTATTTGCGTACCGTAGTTGCGTATAACTTGCTAAAAGATGCTACTGTCTGAGCGTTCTCCTTGGTTGCTTGGTCTCTTCCGTCAGCATTCTGTAATTAATATCGCATGCACAGTGAATTCGAATACACCTTGGTGTCTTTGATCGTTCATTTGTTTTCCTCCGCAGAGAACTAGGCCTAGCACGTCGAACTAGGCCTAGCGTTAGTCCTAGGCCTAACGCTGCCTAGCGCATATTTTCTATATGCGTCTCTGAACAGCGAGCACTTTCGTAATGGCACGCAACTCAATCTATGTCTTCGCGCACTGTCGCTCGTCGCGCTTCTGCAATTTTCACCCTCTCCAAAAAGAAAAAAAAGACCACTTCGTTCTGTACGCTCCGTCTATATGGTGAAACATTTCTCATTCAGTGCATTCGTAGTAGATGTTTCTTTTTCTGTATTTTTTTTTCGCAAGAAAGCTCCACGTGATGGCTCCTAAGATTTCCTCGTCACTTCCGTACACAGTGAAAGAGAAACGGTGGGTGAAAACGATAATGGAGTTACTGATACGGGCATGCAGCACTGGCTCCACCTGGGAAGAACCAATCAGGATTGAGTTACAGGTATTATGGGCACGCACAAACTGGCTTCGACCGGTAAGATGCGATCGGACGCGCGTCAATGAACGGAAAGCGAACGAATTATCCGACGCGAAACAAGCTACTCGGCAGGACGTTTTCGCAACGCGGAACTTCAAGAAAACGACAAAAAAAAAGAAAGACAAAATGGCGTTGTCGTCGTCGTCTTTCTCTATTGCCTGAGGGTTAGATGAAACGAAGTACGATTCGAAAACGACATCAACGAACGCTATCCGGGCACCTGTCGCCCCTTTTTCGGCGAGGCGCCCCTGCCTGCTTGACTGAGCCCTTCCGTGTTGCAACAGAGTGGGTTGCCCCCCTCAACCCCCGTTTCCTTGTCAAGGAGGTTGTGCGCGCGCGCTTATTTACGGCTCCAACCGAGCGCGAGCGCTGTTGTCGCTCTATATCATACGCCCAACCTCCCTCATCTACTTGTTTTTCTAGCACACTGGGAGTATACACACTATTTCGATGCCGAGAATCTTCTTCTTCCGCTTCACTCACGCATTTTATGTCCGTTGTATAGCGCGCGCAGTTTGGGAGAGCCGTCGGGGGGGATTCATCGCACTGTATATAACCTCCTCTTCGACGGTATACCATTTCTTTGATCATCACGCTGGTTCCGCCCCGTCGGGTCTCTCTCTCGGTTCCTCCCCCCCCCCCCCCCCCCCCACCTCCCCCGCCTCCTCTCCGCCACTACCTGAGTTGTCTTGTTTTGTTATACTATCGTTTCGTTACATTTACTTTATTGCATGCAGCGGTGCTCGGTCGTTTGGAAACACCTTCGTTTCTTGGCTTGATTCGTTCGCTGTGTATCGCGTGTTTACCTTTTCCGCGTGTCTTCCGCTCTCGCTCCTATCGTGCATGATGCATGCATGGGCGCCAGAAATGCGCCACTGCGGTCCCAGATTCTATCTATCTATCTATCTATCTATCTATCTATCTATCTATCTATCTATCTATCTATCTATCTATCTATCTATCTATCTATCTATCTATCTATCTATCTATCTATCTATCTATCTATCTATCTATCTGTCTGTCTGTCTGTCTGTCTGTCTGTCTGTCTGTCTGTCTGTCTGTCTGTCTGTCTGTCTGTCTGTCTGTCTGTCTGTCTGTCTGATTCTATATCTATATATGTATCTAAATCAATCTATACAGATCTACCTACTAATTTATCTATCTAAATATTTCATTCCCTAAAACAAAAGTTCAGGGGAGTCCTTCCGCAACCTCGAAAATGCCGGCAACCAAATCTTGGCGTGTGGCCTAGTACTTTTCTTTCTTTGTTTCTTTCTTTCTTTCGAATCGCGCAATGCTCTCTCCTAACAGTTTCCTTCCTCCATGCCGGGAATGGGACATTCATCCATGTGATTTAGCAACGCAAAACTTCAGTCACTACAGGCAACAACGACGGTCATGCGTTCATATTTAGAAAACAATGAAATGTGGCAGCATCAACTGACGAGTCTCCTCGATAAAAAATGCGGGAAGTTTGTACTAAGTCGCACAAAGTCTCTAGGCCAACGTTGGGTGCTGCCGTATAGGTCGGCAAGCTCACTCACGAGTCGAGTCGCATGGTCTCGCTCATACTCGGATCGGCCCGTGAGTCTGAGTCTTAGTGAGTAATATTTTGGCGAGCTTGAGTCCAAGCGAGTCCCGTTGAGGAAAATATTGGTGAGTGTGAGTCCGAGCGAACCCTAAGCGCAAAATATAATTATTGAGTGAGTCTGATTGAGCTCCACCTTTTATTGCTGATCTATCTTTGCTGCTATGTTGTAACTAGTTTTTGCTAGGTTTTGCTGGGTTGTAAGTAGGTTTTGCTGTGTTTTTAGTAGGTTTTGTTATGCTGTAACGAGGTTTTGCTTGAGGATGGACCATCTTCGCTGTGCTAAGCTTTGTGCGACTTACTGCAAACTTACCGCAATTTTTTGTCTGTTAATTTCGATTTTTTTCTATCTCTCTTTCTCTTTCTTATACTATGCTTTACTATCTGCCCTCCTCCGTTGCCTCCTCCTGACCCTCACTTCCCTTTCCCACCTCCTTGCTATATTATACTATACAAGGCTATGCTGTGTTCAGTCAGCGTGCCTGGATAGCCGAGTGGTTAAGGCGCTCCCCTTTGGATAGGGGGTACGCCGGTTCGAATTCTGCCGCCTTGTGAGAAATTTTTTTCGTCAAGATTTTCTCCCTTTCTCTTCCTTTCTCGATTTCTCTGAACCCCTTCCTGTACGCCACCCGACTGTTGCCCAATTTCTGTGGCACATACCCGTTCATGATGATGATAGTTTTGGGGTCACGACACGAGCAAGAACAGCTGCGCTCTTAAAGGATCACACTTCCATATAATAAACGGCTGATTGCCTTCAAACCAACGTTCGAGAGAGCATCAATTATTAGAAAGCTGCGCTTACAAATACGCATGCGACCGGCGTATCTCCGAGGGCCGCATTTCTGCACGATCGCTGGCACCGGGTTTGCTCCCGTACAACGCCCGCCGCCCGTGCCACCGAAAATCTAAATGTGAACATATTCGACAGAGATCTGTCTGGCTGTGTGAAAATTCATACGAAAAAATAATAAACTCTCCAGCCACTTATAGTCCAAAGTAGCTAAAGTTCTGTAACTCATAACAAACGTCGCTTGAAAAATGCATGAAATCTGGCTGTGGAAGTCGCGCCTGATGGAGGTCTGAGCGTTCGTGTGTAAAGAGCGGGCGCACCGCTCTCTCGCTCTAAAGAAAACGTTATGAAATGCGTTGGAGGTAGCTGTAAATGGATGCGATTGATAAGGGACGGCGCTTGGTGGCCATGGGTTCCGTGAAGAAGAACGAACGAACGCGCAGCGCACGAGCTATGTAGGAAGCGTGGTCGGTGTAGCACCGGTAGAGCGCAGGCGACGTAGTAGCATCGCTGATCCTGCAACTCGCCACGGTGTATTTCGGGATCTCGCTCCGGAGGCACCCGTTCCTTTGCAACAACCTCTTCTCCCACCCCCTCCTCCCCACTCTCCCACCCCTTCAACGCTACCCTCCGCCAAAGGGCGCTGCATGCTGACTCTGATTCGTCTCACCCACTCCATCCTTCCTCGCCCGTCAGGAAACGTACCATTTGTCAACTCCCCGGGCGGCACGTGTGTGTGCCTGGGCTCTGGGCTCTCTGCACTTCGTCTTGCCAGTTCCGTGCAGTGCAGCGTCATGTGATACCTTAGGCGCTGTTCTTTTCTGTGCGGTTGGAGCTTGGTTCTATTATCATTATTTCGTTTGTTTTACTCACAAACTGATGTGGCGTTAGGTAAGGGTGTGTTAACAAAACGACAAATTCATGAAACAATTACAGCAACGGAACATAACACAACGAAAAAGTTTCCAAGATGCTATAATACCAGAGGTATATAATTAAAATAGCACCAATAAACATACAAAAGTGTAGACGTTAAGCGCATCTAACACAATAATTAAGTGACATTGCCAGACAATACTATCCTAATGCCTGACGAGAGAGTTAGTGTAAATAGTCACGATGCCCTATTGAAGACGGTTCAAATATAAGGATGGGAGTCAGAATTATTTGTAAAATGCCGGTAAAATGTCTACTAGGTATATGTCAAGAATCGATGCCTGTATTATCAAGGTCATGGGCGCGACGTGCAACTCGAGGTCTAAGCATTACTTATATGATTTGTGAAATAGGCTAAAGTCGGATATCTTACAACGACGACACACAAGACAGGCGAAGGGCTATAGGCTGGTTCTGATTCACGTTATAGACGGATCGCTGTAAAGAAAATTGACTTAGGGCCACTTTATATCTGGATTTCAACAGGAAATAGCTGCACGGACGTGTGCGCAGGTTTAGGCACGTAGAAAACACGATTTCAAAAGTAACAAATAAATTAAATGATATTAAAGCACCGGCCGACTTGGAAGAATGAAGAAACCGAAAAAAAACGGTTGATCCGTTGTGTTCTCCTAATCCTGTAGGATGACCCTCCGGCTTAGCGAATTGACGGCGGCAGAATTAGCGACAGACAAACTACGCAAAGAGACCTCTGTTGGCTTTTCTGAGGCCATCAGCCAATCTGAGAAGCATGCATTTGATAGACAGCGGCCTGTTTGTACAGCGTTCTGTTTTTTTATGAGACACTGAACTGCAGCCTTCGGCCGCACTGCATCGAATTAGGGAGGCGGTGTTTGGCCTCTTCCCTGGTGACAGAGATACGCGGACGAAGGCGATGATTTGTTATTTGAGCTAGTTGGGCAGTGATGTAAACCTTGGAGAAATACTAGGAGATAGCTCGAACATTATTTGGGTAATCAGGGACTCACTCGCGCGGCAGCCCTTCCGCGGTGTGCTTTGGCGCAAATAACGAAACGTCATTGAATAATTGCAGAAACGGGGTAGCGTGGTTAACTGGGCCAGTTGGTATGGATACACTGTGGGAACAGCGAAAAAAGAAAAAAAGAAAAACGGATGAGCCACAGCAAGTGCTTGTTTGTATCCTTTACTCTTCTTGCGTATCGTCCTTTTTTTTTTTTGCGCTGTTCCAGCTGTGAGACATAGGATATTCTTCTGGAGTCAATTCCCTATCATCCGTCCTTCATCACGTGACCCTTAAATCTACAGTAAGAGATAAAGCTCTAAAGCGCTCGCTATTTTGGCGCCACTGATCAACTGGTTAGGCTATCTATCTATCTATCTATCTATCTATCTATCTATCTATCTATCTATCTATCTATCTATCTATCTATCTATCTATCTATCTATCTATCTATCTATCTATCTATCTATCTATCTATCTATCTATCTATCTATCTATCTATCTATCTATCTATCTATCTATCTATCTATCTATCTATCTATCTATCTATCTATCTATCTATCTATCTATCTATCTATCTATCTATCTATCTATCTATCTATCTATCTATCTATCTATCTATCTATCTATCTATCTATCTATCTATCTATCTATAAACCGAGAGCGAGCCCCTTGTTCGATCCTTCCAGACTTACCTTTCTAGACTTAGAGAAAGACTCGCTAAAAGTATTTCTGCAGTTTCATTCGTGCACTAACACTTCTTGAGTGCAGGGCTTCCATGAACGATTCGGAGATTAGAGCAGGACTTATCGCCTTTGCGCTTTTTCGACGGCTTTGATTACGTACCTTGGAAAAGTGGCCTGCGTCACTGGCATCGTCCTACAAATGGCCAAAGTCGCGACCATGAGATCCAATGTTCACTTAGAGAGTAAGATCAAGTTCAGAATGGAGTAGTACACTGTTGGATGGGTAATGAAACTGAACGGCTGCTACACGGACAAAACGACGATCCTTATTGCAAGGAGAAATGGGCCAAGCATAAGATAAATTACGGACAACTTTTTCTGGAAGACCTTCGAGCCCAGACGGTTGAGAAAAGTACGTACGGGTGATTGACAGTTTGATTGAAAGAGTCTTATCGGAAACAGTGTCTCCACATACGACTTTGAAAAGGGTAGATTGAACAGAGACTAGAATTGAACTCGAGAAAGAGAGAGTGGACCAATGGCGAGCTAGCCTTTTGTTCGACCGTCGTTGATGCAGAAATCCCAGGGAAATCTTACAGAAACACTTGATCGTATTGAGTGCGGTATGATAAGTGATAGAAATTGTAGTACATGGTTCTTCTGCTGAAAAAAAGAGGCGCATGGTTGGCGTCAATATTTCTTGAACGCCGAAGAACATTCAGCCAACGGCACGTGGCTTCAAAAGCGAACCTGTGATAGAAAGAGCTGCACGCGGGCGGGAGATCAAAAGACCATTTGCGCAAATGCACGTATCGAAACAATTTCGTAATTGTTTCTTTTTTTCTGTCTTTATCGACGATCAAACAATCGCCTGTTTCATGTTTCATAGACACACACGGCTTATGTTTTCTCATTATTTCCCAAACAGCCGTAAATCTGAGATCTAGACGACAATACCGTGAGTCGAGCCATGGCATGGATCTTGTCGAACCTCATTAGAACCTGAAGTAAACAGTAGACTTTTGAAGCATCGTTAAACGTGTATCTGCAGATAAAGAATAAAGACACGAAGCCAAGACATCTTGTTGGGTAGTGTTCTTAAGTATAGAGGCAGTGGCCATTGACCCTATCACCCTATACGGAAAAAAGAAAGAAAACAAGGCTTCAAGACGGTGATAAGGGGACCAATATGGCAGGAATCCGGTTTTAACTTCTAACTCCGCGTGGGTGCACGTCCGAAGCTCAAGCAAAGTACGCCGAAGACAGCAAAGGCAATCCGCTTTTGGTCCCAAATAAGCCTGTTTGGTCCCAGATCTTTTACTGGATAAACGAAGAAAGTGACAACAACGAAAACTGTTTATCTGAATTCCATCTTTGGTTCTGTTTACAGTGCCTTCTGGCAACGTCGACGAGGTTTGCCGGATCGTCTGGTTTTTGTGGCAGACGACTGGTACGATTGTACGATAACGAGAACCCGTATCGTCTGCGATCCTAGCCTCAAGTCAAGTACGTGAGCCGTCGACGAAGCGAAACTTCCGTTTGGTTTCTATATCTCTCTATTTACCTTTCTGGTTCTGGTTCACCTCAAACTCTGGATCAGACGTTTGTTTTCACAATATTCCCGTTTCTGCTATGTTTGCCGATGGCTGTGCTTTAAATATTCACGTCAGGCAGCTATGATAAGTTCCTTGTTTTGTGCGTCGTAGCTACCTGGCGTGAATATTTAAAGCACCAGCTGTCGGCAAACATCACAGAAACAAGAATATTGCAAGAACAAACAAACGTCTGATCCGGAGTTTTAGGTTCCTATGAGAAGTTCCTTGGTTTGTGTGTACGTACAGCAGATCGCGGAATCGAATCCCGGTCGCGGCAGCCGCGTTTTCGGTGGAAGTGAAAATTCCAAAGGCCCGCGTGCTTAGATTTAGGTGCATGTTAAAGAACCCCAGGCGGTCGTAATTTCCGGAACCCTCCACTACGGCATCTCTCATAATCACAGTGTGGTTTTCGGACGTAAAACCCCAACAATTATTAGTTGGTTTTTGTGTGTATTCCTGCGCAAGCAAGCGCAATGTGCTATATCTCTGTCTTTTTGTTTTGTTTTCGTCTATTCGCGTTCTTTTTGCCGCTTGCTGGTTCACTTAAATAATAAATCTAAAGTGCTTATAAAGGTTTCTTTTCAGACAATACATATTTGATAAAAATTAGCTATGACGGTCAGGCACCTGTAGTCTTCGCACACGAACTCATCGTGGAGGCGGAAATACTTTTCCGTGCCTAAATTTACCTTGAAATTATTAATTACCAAAAACTTGTTAATTAACTTTCTAATTATGTAATCATTTCAGGCTTGTTCATATATGGGAAAGTTTTAGGATGTGACAATTTTTGGCATAGCGATTTTGTTTTAGAAATCCTGAAAAACACAGGCAATTTGCCATATTATTAATCGAAATTGAAGGCCCCGATCCAGGCGATATCGAAACTGTGCGCGCCGGGGCTCGCACGAAATGCGCACCGCTGTTTTACATCATACCGTAACTTCACGTGACGAGCTTTGAAAAGAAAGACGCGCCGCAGCAAAAAGTGGTCAACAAAAATCGGCAACTCGCCTCAAATAGCAAAGTCTAAAACCCATAATATCTCGAAAAAGCGTATATCACCGCAGGCGTCATTTACTCACCCTCAACTGTTAAAGTAAAAAAAAAACATACAGTGAGAGCCGAAGCAAAAGTGCGAGAATGCAAATACACGTCGACCTTAGAATAAAAAAGAAAGAAAAAAAAAGAAAGGGCCAACGCAAGAAAATAAGTGTATAAAGGAAGACAGGAGAGACGAAGCGGGAGTAATTTCCACGCCGCCGTGTGTAAATGGCACCTTTTGTATTACCTCTTCTAGGAAACGCGTTTAAGTCAAGAGCCGGGAGCGCCATGATCTGCCAACCTTAAAACCATCAGCTCCCTCGGCACGTCGCATGAGCCGCAGTCGACTTCTTTCTTTCTTTCTTTCTTTCTTTCTTTCTTTCTTTCTTTCTTTCTTTCTTTCTTTCTTTCTTTCTTTCTTTCTTTCTTTCTTTCTTTCTTTCTTTCTTTCTTTCTTTCTTTCTTAACGACTGGTTTGCTCTAGCCCGTTTGACTGCATGGTGCTGTCAGCACACCACCGCATGTTTACTGTGTTTCTACATCCTTTCTTTATATTGTCCGTCCCAATTCCCCCCAGCGTAGTGGACCAAACCAGACGCTTTTCTGGTTAATATCCCTCGCCATCTCTTTGTTTTATCCTTTCTTGCTCTCTCCTCTCCCTTCGTTTCTTTCTTTCTTCTTTATTTCATTATTTGTTCCATCCATCCTCTGATTCTTTCGGTGACTTGCTCCGGGTTTAGATGTTCATTTCACGCGGCGCCGGCTCTTCGATCTTTTTTTTTTCTATCTTATTCGTCTTCTTCTTCGTACAACTTTGATGATGGGGTGTGTGGTAGCTGGTGCGAAAGAATGCACCGACGAACCGCAATAGAAACATAGCACGCGTGTGCATACGTCATTCCAAAGAAAAAAAGTCAGACCGCAATTGCAGCCGTTGACGACTCGCAGAGTTCTCGCGTAGCACGTGTTTTCTCTATTTACGCTACAACGTAGAGTTTCTCCCGATTATCACGATTATGGTAATCCTTCTAAGGACAAAAAGAAAGAAAAAAAGATAGCGTGATCGCGACCGCTCGCGACTCGCAGATTTGCACACAGGAGGCGTTGTGCCTATTTGCGCGATATAACTCGGAGTGTTAAATACATATCCAACTCCGATATAACAACCTTTCGCTTTATGAGCGTATTATGCATTGTCCGTGAAGACGACACAGACCCCCCTAATGCTGTGCCTGGAATACGTCGAAAAGCATTAGTTAGTGCGTTTACTTTTGAGGCGAAAGCCTTAGATGGCTCACCAAACTCAAAATGTGACCGTCGGCGGCGCCAGCACGAGTGATGGAAAAAAATCATCATCACGTGATGTCGTCACCACGTTACGCCACAGATCGCGGATATTCGTGACGTCATGATGATGTCACTAAGGTGCCACGTGGTGACGCCATCACTTGATGTCATCGCTTGATCGAAGGTGGGCCGATCACGGAGGCAATGTAAAACCATGCGAGGTGCAGAAAGCTTGCAATGCACACAATCTTGGAGGCAGTGCAAAACCACGTTAGGTACAGAAAGTTTCGACGGGGGAGGGATCCACGGATCGGCTGAGAGGAAAAAGAAGCTTTCTGTCGCCTTGGCGGACTCTTAGGCAAATGATGCATAAGGGACCATGTGAGTTTTTGTTCAAGGGTTCTTATGTGGCAGTTCCAAGAGCAAGAGATATGCCGGTTTGGCTGTCTTACCGTGTGCTTTACGCCACGCGAACGCCGATGCACTTTACCATGTTAAAGTTTCTGCGAGTTAACAATGAGCCCATTCCTGCGTTGAGAACAAAAGGGGAACGATGTCATGAGTAAAGGGGCACGGGGCGCGTGCCGGACAGCGCAAGGCGTCGATGGTGTGCGGGGAATGGAAATGTACCCGATGGTGTGCACCCTCGCCACGTCGACGCAAGCCATTGGCCGTAGAAAGGCGCGTGCCACGCGACCCGAGCCGAGGTGAGAGACCACGGAAGAAGAGTTAGTCATTGTCCGTTGGAGTCGTCGAGGAGCAAGGTGTTGCAAGCCAGCGTCGCACCCGCGACGAGAGCAGTAGGGCCCCGTTCTGGGGGCAGCGGCACAAGAGGCTCGGGAGGGTGGCCGTCGACCTTGGTGCCATCCAAGTGAGGCTCCCCGGGCTTGCAGCAGCCCCGTCACAGCAGTTCGCAGGGCACCTATGGCACTCCCACGGCGTGGCAAGACGACGGCGACCTACGGGCAATCACCAGAGAGCCACGTCGGCAGTAAGACCCGGTGGCACCAAGGGGAGGCCAGAAGTTAGGCCCAACTGGGAGAGACCGGTGTTCTCCGAAAGGAAGGAAACATCGGCGAGGAGGACGATCAGCGAGGCGTCTGATCGACGGCGACGGCCTGGAGACGTCGACAGGAGCTGCGACGACGGGACTGGGCGTCGACTTGGACCACGAACAGAGTCAGCGGACACCGCGAACCGTAAGAACGCTCCATGGGTATCGCGAGTGACTGAGAGGCCATAGTGGCCAGACTTTAGGACTAGAGGAGCTAGGCATAGCTCGAAGGTTTTGCAATTGTCCGTTAGTGATTGCGCAATAGCGTCGCATTTCCTAATGGTACTTTTTGTTGTAAATTTTGAGTGTTCATTTTCGTGTGCCGTGGGGTGTTAGATAAAGTTTTGTTTGCAGTGCCACCACGGTCTCTCCCGAGTCTTTCTCTCTCTCTCCCAGATCCATTCCGACATTGCAAGCGCTCCCGAGATACGTGACAAAATAAGTGGCGAGCCTGCCAGGATTTTTCCAGCGTTGGGCCCAGTCACGTTTCGTCGGGGGTTGCAAGGATGGATATGGATTGGGACAAGATAGTGAGAGTCATTCGGGAGAGAAAGCTCAATGGAGAGCAGGGTCTCAGGTTCATTGAAGAAGAGTGGGAGAGTAAGATAGAGGAGGGCAAAGCCGAACTTGAGGCAAGACGCGCCGATCTCGAGGCGAGACGCGCCGAACGCGAGGCGAGACGCGCCGATCTCGAGGCAAGTCGTGCTGAACGCGAGGCGAAACGCGCCGATCTCGAGGCAAGTCGCGCTGAACGCGAGGCGAAACGCGCCGGTCTCGAGGCAAGTCGCGCTGAACGCGAGGCGAAACACGCCGCAGTGTTAGAAGCTTACGCTCGAGAGAAGCGGGAACTCGAGCTTCAACTGCGATTGGCACAAGCCAAACAAGTCAAAGAGGGTATTGGACAGAATGAGAGAAGGTCCATAGAGATTCCATCGGGAGATATCAATGTGTCTGATTTTCAGAGTTTTGTTTCCGCTGAGCAAAGGGCCAGTGAGCCTGCTAGTGGTGCAGATGCAAGCAGTCTTTGTAGAAATGGGCAGAACAAAGAGGAATCAAGGGTTGCACAGAGTGACAGGATAGCAACGGTTAGTGAACTGCATGCCAGTGCTGTTGAAGAGGGGACGGAGGTAGAGAATGCGACACCTCCAGACAACAAAGAGCCAAAGGATAGCTCCCCACTGATGAGCATGTATGTTGAAGAAAGAAGTAGTCAGCGTTCGCGAGATGTGACAATAAAGAGTAAGATGAACGCAATGGCTCAGAAGCACAGTGCTAAACGCGTAAAAGTTAAGGAAACGCAGGCAGCTCCAGAGATAGCGAAAAGTGGTTTCAAGCATCAGGACGCAAGAAAAGATGCCCGAGCTGTGAACAGTAGACGCGTAAGACGAAGGAGAAAGAACGCTGCGAAAACGCGTCAAGTAGGTTGTATTTATTTGGATGCAGAGAGGGTCGTGCAAGAAACCAGGGTCGAGCATAAATGTAGGACGCAGTCAGAGAAAGTTAGGTCAAAGAGGCGTCCCGTGACGAGTAACGGAGGAAACAGCCATAGGGAGCACGCTACGTGGGCAAATAAGAACAGTCCTTTCAAGAATGAGCTGAAGAAAAAGGGCCCAAATGTTGCATATGGGGGGAGTAAATCAACGACTAGTGAGTCCCATGCCAGTGTGCCTGAAGTGGGCAAAGAAGAAAGAACGCGATGCATCCAGGCAATATTGAAACCGAAGACAGCGTTTCGCTGAGCGACATGCCTGTTGAAAGAACAAGCACTCAGCGTCCGCGGATAACATCAGAGAGGAGTAGGATGAATGGAAAGCCTCAGACGCACGGTAGTACAAGCGTAAAGTTAAAGAAAGTGAAGACAGCTCTGAAATCAAAGGAACCTGGTCGTAATTATCAGGACGCCATAAAGGTGGCTGAACTTGTCAAGGGCAGACGCGTAAAGCGGACTAAAAAGAATGCCCCCAAAACGCGCAGAGTAGGGTGTAAGAAGTGGTATGCAATGAGGTTGAGGCTAGTAGTGAGAGCCAGGCATAAAAGGTGGACGCTGCCTGAGGAAGTTAGGTCGAAGAGGCGTCGGGTGAAAAGAAACAGGCATCAGCTTAAGTGAGCGTCCGAGACATTGGGTAGCGAATAGACGTAAGGAGAAACTGAAGAGGCGTCGGGTTAGAGTAATCAGTTGTAGTGAGCGTTTGAGAAGACATGTCATGAATAGGCGCAGGAAGAAACTGAAAAAGATGCGCAATGTGAAAAAACACAGGTTTAAGCATGGTGTATCAAAGCGGTGGCTCCTATTGTGTTGAAAGGATGCTAGGATTTGAAATAGGTTTTGAGAATATTGATGTATAACATTTTTTTTAGTTGACCTTGACAGACAGTGAATTTGTGCAGATTTTTGAAGAGTCAGTGTGGCGTATTGTGAGTAGTTATTTCGGCAGGTGCAGAGACTGCAGCCTATAGTGTTAAGGACGATGAACTTGTGGACATCGCGAACGGTTCAGTGTAACGTTTGATGACGTGTTCGTGAAAGTGCGTGGTGTTCACCATGGTGCAGTGAAAGTAGATGGGACCATAAGAGAAGAGAATGCGAGTCAGAAGTTTAAGACATCATCAGAAGAGCAGAGGGCCGCAACCCTGAAGAGGAGAAGAAGCAGTTTTTTAAGAAAAAACTCTTAAAAGGGGGCCCAATGTCATGAGTAAAGGGGCACGGGGCGCGTGCCGGACAGCGCAAGGCGTCGATGGTGTGCGGGAATGGAAATGTACCCGATGGTGTGCACCCTCGCCACGTCGACGCAAGCCATTGGCCGTAGAAAGGCGCGTGCCACGCGACCCGAGCCGAGGTGAGAGACCACGGAAGAAGAGTTAGTCATTGTCCGTTGGAGTCGTCGAGGAGCAAGGTGTTGCAAGCCAGCGTCGCACCCGCGACGAGAGCAGTAGGGCCCCGTTCTGGGGGCAGCGGCACAAGAGGCTCGGGAGGGTGGCCGTCGACCTTGGTGCCATCCAAGTGAGGCTCCCCGGGCTTGCAGCAGCCCCGTCACAGCAGTTCGCAGGGCACCTATGGCACTCCCACGGCGTGGCAAGACGACGGCGACCCACGGGCAATCACCAGAGAGCCACGTCGGCAGTAAGACCCGGTGGCACCAAGGGGAGGCCAGAAGTTAGGCCCAACTGGGAGAGACCGGTGTTCTCCGAAAGGAAGGAAACATCGGCGAGGAGGACGATCAGCGAGGCGTCTGATCGACGGCGACGGCCTGGAGACGTCGACAGGAGCTGCGACGACGGGACTGGGCGTCGACTTGGACCACGAACAGAGTCAGTGGCAGGCTCGCCACTTATTTTGTCACGTATCTCGGGAGCGCTTGCAATGTCGGAATGGATCTGGGAGAGAGAGAGAAAGACTCGGGAGAGACCGTGGTGGCACTGCAAACAAAACTTTATCTAACACCCCACGGCACACGAAAATGAACACTCAAAATTTACAACAAAAAGTACCATTAGGAAATGCGACGCTATTGCGCAATCACTAACGGACAATTGCAAAACCTTCGAGCTATGCCTAGCTCCTCTAGTCCTAAAGTCTGGCCACTATGGCCTCTCAGTCACTCGCGGTACCCATGGAGCGTTCTTACGGTTCGCGGTGTCCGCTGACTCTGTTCGTGGTCCAAGTCGACGCCCAGTCCCGTCGTCGCAGCTCCTGTCGACGTCTCCAGGCCGTCGCCGTCGATCAGACGCCTCGCTGATCGTCCTCCTCGCCGATGTTTCCTTCCTTTCGGAGAACACCGGTCTCTCCCAGTTGGGCCTAACTTCTGGCCTCCCCTTGGTGCCACCGGGTCTTACTGCCGACGTGGCTCTCTGGTGATTGCCCGTGGGTCGCCGTCGTCTTGCCACGCCGTGGGAGTGCCATAGGTGCCCTGCGAACTGCTGTGACGGGGCTGCTGCAAGCCCGGGGAGCCTCACTTGGATGGCACCAAGGTCGACGGCCACCCTCCCGAGCCTCTTGTGCCGCTGCCCCCAGAACGGGGCCCTACTGCTCTCGTCGCGGGTGCGACGCTGGCTTGCAACACCTTGCTCCTCGACGACTCCAACGGACAATGACTAACTCTTCTTCCGTGGTCTCTCACCTCGGCTCGGGTCGCGTGGCACGCGCCTTTCTACGGCCAATGGCTTGCGTCGACGTGGCGAGGGTGCACACCATCGGGTACATTTCCATTCCCCGCACACCATCGACGCCTTGCGCTGTCCGGCACGCGCCCCGTGCCCCTTTACTCATGACAAACGACTCAGACTGCAACGACTTCGAAAAAAAATTGTTTACGATTTAGAGTACTGCCAACTCCGTACTACGCGAGAGCAGTAAGCCGTCCCCGAAACTTGAACCTATGAAGTGCTCTCAAGAAGCACAAGGTGGAGGTATGTTAAAAAAATTGAAGTTATACCATAGACGGTTGACATCAAAAACTCACAGGGTCCCTTATGCACTCACCTAAGACGACTGGAAGGCGTAAGCCGTCTTGTTTTTTCTTCTTAATCTATTGCATTGATCCTGCCTCGCCACCCTCCGAAACGTTTCTGCACCTAATGTGGTTTTGCATTGTCTCCAGGATCGTAGGCACCTGACCTGGTTTTGCACTGCTTCCGTGACTGGCGCACCGTTGACCAAGCTACGATGCCATGTGATGGCGTTATCATGGGACGTGACGTCACTGTGACGTCGTAATGATGTCACAAATTTTGGTGATCTGTGACTTCATGATGACATCATCACGTGACGATGATTTTTTGCATTACTTGTGTTGACGCCGCCGCTGGACGCCGGTGAATTTTCGTGTTTTATTAGGCATATGAGGCTTTCGCCTTAACACCAATTCAACATAACTTTTTCAAGTTAGCGAAAAAGAATGTTTGACGATATGAAGTACTACGTACTCTACTACACTCCAAGAAAAAAAAACGAGCATTTGGCGAGTATTTCTGCCACACAACCAAAATCGTCATCCAGCTCGTGTACTTTCCTCGCGTTGTCACCGCAGTCCCGGTACTTCCCGGTCACGAACGGCGTGCGTTATCAGCGTGACATGGCATTCTTGATAGGAAAGGGACGACAGCCGGGTTTTCAAGAAAGGAAACGCGAGAAGGCCGATTATTGATGTGTGACAGGAATACTCCCCAAATACTCGATTTTTTCTTAAGGCGAATGACATTAGTAATATCTTTGGTTTAAAGTCCCAAAACCACGATATGATTACGAGGGACGCCGTAGTGGAGGGCTCCGCAAATTTCGACCACCTGGGGTTATTTAACGTGCACCTAAATCTAAGCACACCAGCCTCAAACATTTTCGCCTCCATCGAAAACGGCCCCGCCACGGTGGTCTAGTGGTTATGGCGCTCGACTGCTGACCCGAAGGTCGCGGGATCGAATCCCGGCCGCGGCGGCTGCATTTTCGATGGAGGCGAAAATGTTTGAGGCCCGTTTACTTAGATTTAGGTGCACGTTAAAGAACCCCAGGTGGTCGAAATTTCCGGAGCCCTCCACTACGGCGTCTCTCATAATCATATTGTGGTTTTGGGACGTTAAACCCCAGATATTATTATCCATCGAAAATGCAGCCGCCGCGGCTGGGATTCGATCCCGCGACCTTCGAGTCAGCAGTCGAGCGCCATAACCACTAGACCACCATGGCGGGGCTCTTAGAGTGTATGTTACCGTTCAGTCGCCGTATAACCTGTAAGAAGAGACAGAAACATACTAGTATCTATACAGCGCAACAAGTAACAACATATACACTGCAACTTGGTGTATGCCTACGGCCACCAGCATGATGCAACTATTCAAGGTTCTCGAAGAACCAAACTTTTCGCAAACGGCAGTTGAAAAAGGTTGTGCATTTCAAAGCGAAGCATGTCACTCGCCGTCCCTGTACTAGAATTATGCGGGAACGCACACTTTGGTAGTACCCTCTTCGATCTGGGCAAGTAATTTCTCGCACAGTATGCGGGTTCTTGCCTTCCTATGTCTACGTCTTTTCGAGCTGTCTTAACGATGTCATCTTCGAACGCTACGAACGCCGGTGTTGCGTCACGGCTCCGCATTGAAAGACCGCGACAAGAGGCAAGCGAAGCGAATGCCTTCGTTTATACGATTGAGCGTACGTGATTAATGGTATATACCCTTCGCAGCGGACGAAACCGTCTCAGCCGCGGCAAAATCATTAAAGACGACGCCTGTATTTTTTTTTTGTCTTTTCGTTCTTTCTTTATCTTGCTTCCGAGTGTGCGCGGTACACTGCCCCTTCATTCCTCGATTCATGACTCGCGATGCACGGCTGGAGATTCATCTTGTTTACTATACTTTTGTTGTGGTCGTCACGGCCGTCTCTATAGATACTATCGCTGTTGTTGTTCTTGCATGTGTTCTTTTTTCTTTGTTCAGCGAAGCTCGACGCCAGAATGTTAGACGACGCTCCCCCCCCCCCCCCCCCCCCCCCGGCCTCGTGAAACATTCCCAGAGGACCCATCGCCATCACGCGCTCTCCCCCCTTCCCCACCCTAAAGCTTTCCCGCCAAACGGCGCTATAAATTACTCTGCCAGTGTCTCGTGTGTCGTTTGCTGCTCGCGGTTTCTTGTATAACGGTCATAAAGCGAGCAAATGATCGCCATCGGAATGTCGTTTATGCGGAGCGTGCGTGGGGCTCTCTTCACTGGAAAAGTATGCGCGGTCGTGGTTTGAGAGTACGCCCGCCGTGGCAGCACCTGAAAAACAAAGAAGAAAGCTTTGATTGTTCTGAAGAAAGATAAACAAAAACGGCGGGTTTAATGTGCCTGATAACAACCGACGATATGAGTGGCTCTGGAACTCATTTTTCTCGTCGCTAATTTTATAGTAAGAGTTCATATCTTTTTTTGCTGTTTCCATTATCTTACCATCTACTGCCTTTCGCACCGGCATTTTGTTGTTTTCAGCGACACTGATGCTGTATTATTTGCTTGATTAAAGTTCACGTGCGGTTCTTTATTAAGGCGAAAGCCTCTTATGTCTCTCGAGTCAAGAAGTTCTCGAGATTTTGCGAGACCTGAGCATACTTCGCGAGACCTCCTGAGAATTCCCGAGGCCTGACAATGCATCCCGAGACGTTGTCAGCGGCTTAGGCGTCAGCACAAATGATGGAAAAAAAAACTAATAATAGTTGGTCAAAAGTCATGTAGTACTAGTATTATTTTAGTATTACAAAGACTAGAATAGACTTGGAAGAGAAAGAAGGACATGACTTTCACCCTCGAGTAGCCTTAGGCGAATACACAAGGGACCCTGTGACTTTATTTTGCACGGACAGAATTCCTCTCGACCAGCTAAACTTTCTGTCGTTCTGGGCCTGCAGTTCTGGTGCCACCATTGAGCGCTCGGAATGCCATAATGCAGTCACTGTGCGATCTCACACCCTCTAGCACTCATATGTCACACGCTGTCAGCTCTATTATCCCCAGCTCCCACTTATGGCGCAAGCACCGGCAGCCATACGCTACAAGCCATAATTATGCAGTCTATTTTAAGAAGAAGGCCTTATGTTTCACGAGTAAAGAAGTTTTCGAGGTTTGGCGAGACGTGACGATAGTTCGCGAGGCCTGCTGGGATACTGTGCGAGACCTTAGTTGCTAATCGTTTGCTCTACATTTTTACACGTGTACTAACAGGAGCTCCACGCAACAGATTTTACTTTGAAACCTCCTTGTTTATACTTTCGTTTCTCATTGCGCTTATACGTTATATTAAGAAATTGATTGATTGATTGATTGATTGATTGATTGATTGATTGATTGATTGATTGATTGATTGATTGATTGATTTTTATAGTTAGTTTTAACGTGTGTCAGATTTCACTGTTTTTTTTCGTTCAATTTTTTTCGCTTCTTTTTCTTTTGTCTAAAGGTTGTACTTGTGGGAAAAGCTGAGTAGTTTTTTCACTGGTCTCAGGCCCTCCCTCAATCAAACAAGGTAAACACAAACCCTGCATCACAGAATTGGCGTCCGCGACAGGACCACCCTCCAGAACAGACAGCGTTGCCAAACAGCGGCTGTAGCAGTTCCAAAAAAAAATAAAATAAAGTCTTGACACTTTTCAGATGCAGCTCGGATACTCAGCACCAGGAGCGCTGCCGCGCAAACTAGATGACGTCTCTTTCGAAAGCTGTCGCTTTCACGAAGCAAGTAAGCCGGACGGAGGCGCTTTTCTCTAAGCTAACTTTATTAAGCAAGCCGCGTGACGGGGCAGTTTCTACTTGCTTCACACTTACAGCAATAACGACAAAAAAAAGGTAAAGAGGATGAATAGCAAGAAACTCGGCGCAGCTATCTAAAGCACTTTACGAAAGCCGATGTCCATTACAGGTCGAACAAGTCGCGTACCAGCGATAGAACAAAAAAGAAAGATTGAAGAACAGCAACCGTCTAACTCATCGTCCATTATCGCTGAAACACAGAGAGGGCTTCTCTTACGTTTTGTTTAAGTTTCTCTCAAACGGGCGTCTAATTAAAATTTCAGACTTCACCGGAACCGTCGAGCAAGCTGTAGAGAGCACTTTCGAAGATCACCCCGCACTGAGTCGTGTCCCGTGGTCCTCTTCGTGTTTCGACCCACGATCGTCGAGTCTGCCGACGCAACAAAACAGTATATAAGCTCCATGTTTTGAAACGAGACAAATAACGAACTAGATAAAGGCCTTCTTCTCCGTCTCGAGCGGCCTAACTCGGTTATCTACCGGAGGTCCATCGAAAATAGAGTGATCTCTCTCTCTCTCTTATTTTCTCTTTTCCTTGCGTTGTCTGCTGGAGTTCCATCGAAAAGAGAGATCCCACCCTCCCTCTCTTACTCTCTCCCTCTACCTCCCTTTCTCTGTATCCTCTCGCTCCGTATCTTATATTCTTTGCAAAGAGGTCGCAGGCCCCGGTTCCCAGAAGGACCACGGGCTCCGAGATGCCCACGCGCGATCATTCATTTTAAATGAGTGACCCCTGTTGCCGTTTTATCTTTATGAAGGTTTCACTACGGTTTAGAGGAAGCGACGATAAACGGCCGACTGAAGTTCCCGCGTAAAAGAAGATAAGGCGGGAACAGCAGTGTGTGCACACGAACGAAAATACGGCTTCCCGCTGCGTGTTTTTCCATAACGAGAGAATGGGGCTTTGTTTACCGTCTACTGTATACTACCGTCTTCCCGTCGTAATACGCAGCGGGACTTACCTAAGTGAGGGTGGCTAGAATGGGGAAACTAATGTGGCTAGAAGCCACCCTACCTAAGCATGGGGGGCCCAGGTAACCCTCTGAAACATGAGGCCTTTTAAAGGTCTCATGCTTCAGAGGGTCACGCCTTTTAAAAGGACCGACATCCAATCTTTATGGCCCTGGTTTTCTTTGGTGAAAAGGAAAGTTTACCGGTCCGAGTGTGTAATCGCGGAACGGTATACGCGTAAAGAATGACATTAAATCAGCCTAAGTAGTAAATTATTTTTACTTAAGGCCCAGGACCAGACCTCTCAAATCCTGGCCGTCCAGAGGGCCCGCGCGAGGGCCGTCAGGTTTAACCTGATGGTCCCCGTGTGGGCCTAGCCAGGTGACGTTGAGTTTACTCGCGTCTATTGTGGACCGAATAAAGTTGTTTCACTCACTCACTCACTTAACTCTAACCAGGATCAAGCTGGCTTTCGGCTAGGTACTTTCTTAATACCAAAAAACGCTGATTTGGTTATCCTTCCTTTCATAGTAGGCAGCGGGATACGTCATCATTGACGGCACGTTCAACTATTTTCTTCAGACCCAACGGGACGCAAAAATAGCAGCACTTGATCAGCTTGACTAGTAAACTATTTTTCCACACTCTGTTTTATTAGATGTCAGTCACGTTCTATTTATAAGCACTATAGGTTGCTGGTTAATTTGTCAGAACGCAGCGTTCACATTGCGAATTATAGCGGAGCGCATCAAACTTCCTGTTTACGCTCGTCTAGCGTACTCGTATCGCCGTTATCGCCGTAATTACTATTTGAGTCGTGTCTGTCGCGGGCTTGAGTGATACACGAACCTCGCACGTCTATCACCGCAGAGGCATGCGTGAGCTGCGTACCTCTGTACTGACGTACATCTGCTGCTCACTGCCCGAAACACTGTTGCTCACTGTCGCGCATTAGGATTCCTTGAGCGCAAAAGACCGCATATTCCTAATGTAACAATAATAATTTATGGATTTTTACGTCCCAAAACCACTACATGATTACGAGTCGCCCTAGCCGAGGGGTCCGAAAATTTAGAACACATGTGGTTCTTTCACGTGTACCTAAATCTAAGCAAAACTACCTAAATCTAAGCAAACAGGCCTCTAGCATTTTGCCACCATCGAAATGCAGCCGCCGTGGCCGAGATTCAATCCCGCGATCTTCTGTTCATCAATCAAGCACCATAATTCGGGACCACCGCAGCGTGTGACCGCATATTCATGAGGTTGAGAACGTCAAACTGCTAATGATATTAATTTTCCTGTAGCTTCATGCGTGCTTTCTCAGAAACTTTTTTTTTAACATGAAATTGTTTTATGTCGGGGTCCACCAAGATTTTCATGACGTATTTCCGTCACGGAAATACGTCACCAAAATGAACGCCATCAAATGGCAAAGAAAAAAATTATAAGAAAAAGTACCGTTGACAGGAGTCGAACCCATGACCTCTCGGTCCGCGACGACGGCTGGCGTTCAGCCCACTGAGCTACCGCCAAACGCATAACGGAGACTACATGAACGCGCCTTTCGTCTTTCACACTTTCCTCCCAAAGTTTTCTTGGACGGATGGATGAATGCTATGAGCGTCTCCTTTAAAACGGGGCGTTGACATCCGGGCCGCCAGGCTCGAAAAAAAAAAGCGCACCGTTGCTACGACCGTCCCATTCCGCGCGTTTCCAATAAAGGGGTAGTTTCGTCAACGCTTTAACACACCCCGAGGTGGTGGCGTTACCCAAGACTCCCTCGTAGCATCCATCCACATCGAAATATAGCTCTCCGACGCTCGCCTAGCTGTCGCACCCCGTTCCCCGCTCGCCCGCGCGTAGCGTTTCTCTTCGCGTTGCACGACGCTTTGAAGAAGTTTACATCGAGTATCAGTGTTTATTGCGTGCTTGTTGATGCCATATTTGCGCGAGATTCACCATATGCGGTGTCCACGTATATGTTAAATCATGATCATGGGCGTTAGTCGTCGATACAGAGTTGTGCCAGGCGTCAACGTGAGTGCGTCCACATCGAGCGGTGCATATGGGCTGAACAACAGTAGACAATGTAAAAGCTCTCATATACCGATGCACTATAAACAATCAACTACTTCTGTGACGACACGTTTCACTTTCGTGTTATACCGATTCCTATGACAGAGGAATCAACCATCATTTTTTTATCATATTCATTGTCCCAGTATTTGGAGCTGTCAATTAATTTGCACTCGTGCTGCCACCGGCTCAGTTGGTAGAGCGACCGCCCCGGAAAGGTGTAGGTCCCGGGTTCAATCCCCGGACCATGAGAAAGGTTTCTTCAAATGAGAAGTTTTACTTACTGGAAAACCCGTGCGCATTTCTGTGTATAGTTATGTGCTACAAACGGGTGGTTGTCAATTTTCCCTTTCATAACTCTTCCTCCACCCTGCGGGACTCCGCAAAGCTGATTTGCCCATAGCCCCCTGCCTAGCTCAGCTGGTAGGCCGACCGCCCCGAAAAGGCGTTGGTCCCGGGTTCGCATACCGAACCTAGACGCATTTCTCATCAAATGGGAGGCTTTTGTGCGCGAATTTCTCCGCTCATTGTTCAGGAACATCCACGATGCTGATTGTCAAGAATACTAATGTACTAAAGTTTCACACTTCTTGAAAAGCTCTCTATGATAAACCTTACAGCGGAGTGCTAATTTATATGCCTTTCTCTTAATCGATGCTACATTCTAATATTTAGTCTACGTCTCGATCATTCCAATTTGACGATCTACCACCAATATAATCATGACGTTTGCGTTTACATTTTATTGTAACCATGCAATAACCGCAACTCATGTACATCGATGCGAATGACAGAGCAGTGTATTTTCAGAAATTATTGATTTCAACTCAACAGTAGTTTGTCTTCGGAGGTAATTACGGCGACGTGTTCACATCATTACCGGCTTACAGGCGTCGACGGCTCGGACAAAAAAAAAAAAACGTTTGAAAAATAAGATTGATTACTCGCTGTTTTTATTTTTCTGCATCAGCAGACACTCTTCCTATACTGAGGGTTACAATGATAATTTTATTCTGCCTTGGTTTTGCAGGTGCTTGAGCTCATTCATTCATTCATTCATTCATTCATTCATTCATTCATTCATTCATTCATTCATAAACAGACAATCAACACATACCCAGAGCCGTACCTACTGTTTATGCACATTATGTAATCATGGGTACTTAGTGTTCATTTAAACCTTCACATGTGCACATATGTTATCCTCACACATTGTCAAACGCATAGAGTTTCCTACAACATTTACTAGTGGGAACTGCGGCGCTGCGATCGTTCAGCCACCATGGGAATGATGGGTAGTGCAAGGATTTGCCTAGTCTTCGTGCTTGCGGCTTCGAACGCACGAAGGCTTTGTTTGTTGTTGTGTTTGGGCTTTCATTTCGCATAAAGGAGTGGTTCGTTGTGAACCTCGAGCACTGATTTCGATTAGCGAGCCTAAAAGGGTCGATTCGGTGAAGTGGGACTGCTGAGCTTTTCTTTTTAAAATAATTACCAGTTTCGAAAGTCAAAAAGACACACGGAGTCGAAGGAACGAAGCTTAGGCAAATTCACGTACTGCCCATCATTCCCATGCTGATGAAGCGCCTTGCGTTGCAGCTCTCATAAACACCAGCGCCAGATTTCCCTCCAGTACATTGTTATGCGTCTCTGGTGAAATATGCAATAGCATGCCGTATTAGAGTGCCCCAAGCCGAAACACGTGTAACTGCATGAACCACGCGAGCCTATGCCAAGTCTACCAGTGCACACTGGCATATCTGCCTTGTCTCAAAGTTGTCAGAAAATTCTTGTGTCTGTAACTACGCGACGCCTAAGAAGGGAGAAGGTTTGGACGCGGTGGTATAGATCATCATGCTGCAGAGAAAATAGCGCGGAAAACATCTGCAAAAGGAAAGCCTTTCCTTTTGCAGATTCGCATGTGTGTTTATAGATGTCCAGCGCCTGCCAATAAAACCTTAGTTGAAAGTTAGCGCTTGTCCCGTGCTGACCTTGTCCAGTGCTCCTTTTTTGCGCAATATTTTCTGCGGCGCACGACGCCGACTGTCCGCTCCCCCTTACACGCCGTATATTTCGACAAGCATTCCGGTATAGGCCTCCAACGCTCAAGTTTGCGCAGCGCCGTCCGCCGCCCCAGCGGAGAGAGGGGAAAACTCCGGTAGCTGGGACGGGCCGCTCTTGCTTGGTTTTCCCATCGCGCGCGCGGAGAACGTGCTCCCCGGGGCTTTTATCTCGCATTTTTCACCCTATGGGTGCCGTTCCTTCGTCGTTCTCGAAAGCAGGCACGCAGTCCTGCTGCATTGTGAACTGTCACAAAAGTTTAAAAATGTCGAAGAGCCGAAAACTTCCTGTCATGTTCTACCGTTTCCAATGCAAGCAGTCCGAGGAGCAGAGGCGTCAAGAGTAAATTATGGCAGTTCGCCGCGATGCTTTCGCGGTCTTGTCACTTTGAAGCAGTTTTTGTCGTACACAGTATTACGAACTATTAACGGGGAGAAACGCGATGATCGTGCTCATTTGAAAGGGAAGTGCGTTTGTGAACCGAAGTTACAACAAATAGACAGCCGCTGTACGTTTCGAGATTGCGCGCTGGCTTTCCTAGTCAACCGTTTGTAATGTTACAGCAGCGGAGCATTTGGGCTTATTACACCACAGTTTAAATAACGTACCGTGAGTACTAAGTGTTTAATTCAGCTGATTGCGGTACATTTCCCGTCGCGGCTCCCTGTAAACAGAATTAAGCTGTATGTTTGCACTGGGCGTTTATATTGGCCTTGCATGCGACGCGCCGTGATTGCTTAGAAGGCTGAAGTGTTGCGCTGCTAAAATCGTGGTCATGGGTTCGATTCACGCATACAGCAGCTGCATTTCGATGGGAGCGAAATGCATTAACACCGGCGCACTTAGATTTACGTACACGTTAAAGAAACCCAGGTGGCCGAAATTAATCCGAATTAATCCACCACGGCGTGCCTCCTATTAATGTCATGCGTTCGGCACGTAATAAAAAGCCTTGCATGCCGCTTTGGAAACGAGCTGAAAAAAGAACCAAGGTGGCAATTAAATTTTCGATGGCTTCGCGAATTCAGATGCGCTTATTATTGGGCACAAATCTCGGCATAATCATAAACATGCGCGATCCCAGTAGGTATTGTATAGTATCAGGGGCGTAGCCAGAAATTTTTTCGGGGGGGGGGGGGGGGGGTCCAACCATACTTTATGTATGTTTGTGCGTGCGTTTGTATGTGTGCGTGTACGTATACGCAAGGAAAATTGAAAATTTTCGGGGAGGGTTTGAACCACTCCCCCCTCCCCCCCCCCCCTTGGCTACGCCCCTGTATAGTATGATGCTGACCAAACGAGCTGTCGAAACAACCAAAGCGACATTCGAATAAGCGAACACGGTGCGTGATCAGGCGTCGATATTATTCGAAATGAAACACGCCTCTGCAAGAAACATGCATCGTCGAAGTGGGCATGAAATATTTATTTATTTATTGTTTGCGTATATCATTAAGCTGTCAAAGGGAGCTCTAAAAAAATCCAAGGCGACATTAAACTTGCGATCCGACGTTGTTATCAGCAAACCTCGGCAAAAGTGAAACTCCCACGAAACTGAACACTGCGCATTGCGATGCAACCAGTGACTCAACAGGGCAGATGTAAATTTATGCTCTTCACACTGAGCTCATAATAAATTTAAAGCCGCACGACAAACTTGGCATCCAAGCAATTGAAAAGTTATCAATAGAAAACGCACGCGAAAGCGTGCTGGATGGTTGCTGACAGCTCCGAGTATACACGACTGCCGCAACGAATGTGCGTTTTACCGGTAACATAATTACAGAACTCGCGCAGTCACCTCCCTCCTACTCATGTCAAAGAAATGTGCCCGTTCAGCATCTGCACGCACGTAGCGCTCGCACAAACAGCATCGCCCTTGACGACCTGCTCGGTCCCGAAAAGGTGGTCGATCAACCGTCCTCCTCTGGTAAGATTCCCACCGTTAAAACGTTTTTTTCCATCTCTGGGATCTTTCTAAACCTTCAGAGCAAGCGACACGTGAAGCTGCACGTGCACGGCGAGCAGAGAACAGCGCGTGCAGGGTGCCTGAACGTGCGGAGACAGCGCAGTCAAAAGGCTGGTGTGGGGACAGGAGCGACCGGTTTTCGCAAGAAAGGCGGCGAAGGATGGATGGATGGATGCTATGAGCGTCCCCTTTAAAACGGGGCGGTGACATGTCTGCCACCAGGCTCGAAGAAAAAAAAAAAAAAAAAAAAAACTTCCTTGTTTCATGTTGGCCTAATACCTTATCTACATTGATTAAATCTATGTTATTATACCAAAAAATATAAATTCACGGTCCATCTCTCTGCCTCTTAAGGCAGAATGACCTTATTTTTCCGCCATTATTTATTTTTGTTCTTTATCTCTACTTTTCTGCCACCAATACTCTAACCGTCTCTTACTTATTTCTATCGCGGACGTGTTCAGCTTTCCATTGTTGTCCCTAAAACCCAAGGCTTCATGTAGACTCGTGCCCACACGTATACCTGGGTGAATATCGCCACATTCAATCAGTACATGTTCCATCGTTTCCTTAGTTCCCCCGCAGCATGTACATTGTTCTTCTTCGTTACTAAATCTCGCTTTATAACTACGCGTTCTAAGGCAGCCCGACCTTGCTTCAAACAGTAAAGCGCTTCCCCTTGAATTATCATAAAACCTTTCCCTCCTTATTTCGTTTTTTCCTTTTCGGTAGTTACTCAGAGCCGGCTTCTTTTCCATCGCTGCCATCCAATAAGTCCTCTCCGCCTCTCTGACCTTCCGCTTAATGCTCCTTGTTGCCATATCGCCCGCACTGCCAGCCGTATATTTACTGGTGAGCCTCCTAGTTCTTTTTCTCCACTGCGTGTCAACGCTTTTCTATACAAATACCTGAAAACCTTCTCTGCCCATCTACTCTCCTTCATTTTCCTCAGCCTCTCTTCGAATCTCATTTTGCTCTGCGCTTCCCTCACTTCAAAGCCTGTCCATCCCATATCACCCTTTACCGCCTCATTTGTCGTCTTCCCGTGAGCGCCCAACGCGAGGCGGCCCACCGTCCTTTGATTTACATCCATTCCTGATTGCACCTCTGACTTCATGCACACCACTGAGTTCCCAAATGTAAGCCCCGGAACCATCACACCCTTCCACAGCCCTCGAAGCACCTCGTACCTATTGTATCCCCATAAAGCTCTGTGCTTCATAATTGCAGCATTCCTCTTTCCCTTTGCTACCGATGCTTTCTCTTGTACCTCCATATATCTATCCCCCTCATTTACCCATACTCCGAGGTACTTGTACTCGCTTACCCTCGGTATTTTTTGGCCCTGTATAAAGACCGTATGGTCTCCGTGATCATTGAATACCATCAATCCACATTTTGTTGCACTAAATCCTAGTCCTAGAGCCTCACACTCCCTTCCGCATATATCTGCCAGTCGCTGTATATCATCTTGACTGTCCGCAAATAAGACAATATCATCAGCATAAAATAGACCTGGAAGCTTCTGCTCAACCATCGCTCCGACCTGTTTGTGTGACAAATTAAATCCAATGTTGCTACCTTCTAGCGCTTTTTCCATCCTCGCCATGTACAGCATGAATAACAGCGGGGACAAAGGGCATCCCTGTCTCAGCCCCTTGCTAATTTCAACGCTGTCCTTGCTACTTATTCCTTCCCATTCTATACAAACTGTATTTCCTCGGTATATTTCCCTCAAAAGCTGTACACAGTCGTCACCTATGCCCACTTCCTTCAATATATCCCACAAAATTTCCTGATTAACGTTGTCATACGCCCCGGTGATATCTAGATAAGCTACGTATAAGGGCCTGTTTTCTATTTTAGATATTTCTATACACTGGGTAAGAACGCGTGCGCCGCAGCGCCCCCTGGCCGAGCTTGGGAGGCCTATACACGGCTCTACGGCATGCGACTGCCAGCGAGTGCAGAACACGTGCAGGCGAGACCGTAAGCGACTTCCGGTGTCCTTTTTTCCAGGTCGTAAAAAAGTTGCGGGCCGCGTCTCCCGGGTCTGACCGAGGTTACAACCGCGAGCGCCCGCCGGCCGCCTCTGTGTGTATACCAATATATGTTTATACGACCGTCTCACGGCACGAGTTGTAAAGATAAAGAAAAAAAACTTCACAGCATTTTCGCTACTGTGAAGTTGGAAGCCAGCAAAGCTGTGACTATGGTGGGACTGGTGAAGTGGATATTGCTATAGTAAAATTATATGTTAAGGCGAAAAACTTACACCCGTGCCACACGGGCGCAAGAAATGACATTCAGAAGTTAAGGCATTCAGTTCCTGAATGACACATTTTTCCAGCCGAGCTGGCACGCGTGTAAATTTAATGGAATTTGGCCTGGTGACGTCGACAACCGCGACTTTTGAAACAAGCAATGTGAGAGTAATAATAAAATGTAAACACGTATTTTAGCAACTCTAACCTGCTTTCAGGAATAGTGAAATGTAGAAGTAAGCACATTATGTTGCCATTAGCTTGAGTTTGTTCCTGTAATTTACAACATGCGACCGACCACAACTTCGGCCATTGCGTGTCGAATCTGAAGCCTAGAATCCGACATGGAGCCTGTCATATCGAAGCCGCAACTCTGAAGTGAATTTCCCTATGGTGCAATTGGGAAATAGCATGCTATGTCTTAAAAGCCACGTATAAAATATTTTTACACGATATATGCTACTTCAAATATTTTATGTGTACTGCACTGAGCAAGCTTTCGCGTCGAGAGTATGCATTTCTCAGTCGAATGAGTTATAGCGAAGGCATTAGTTGACGAATGGCATCAAGGCGAATACCATTTTATTTGTTCGTCTGGCGCCCGGCAAATGGCATTAAACCATAAGGCATTAGGAAGTTAATGCCATTTTCTCTGCCCGTGTGGCACGGGTATTAGATGCCTCATCAAACGCTAAGACTGACCGTCGGCGGCGTCGGCGTTAACACGAGTTATGCAAAAAATCATCACGTGATGACGTCACCGTATGACGTCACATAGCGCCATATTTTGTGACGTGATCATGATGTCATGTAACGAGACGTCACATGATGACGTCTCGCCAACCGTTTCGTTTGGCCAACCTTTGAACAAACGAAAATGGCATGTGGCGACGTCATCATGTGACGTCTCGTTACGTGACATCATGACGGCGTCATCACATGCCATTTTCGCTTGGTCAAAGGTTGGCCAAGCACGGAGGCAATGCGAAACCAGGTGAGACGGAGAAAGCTTGCAGTGCCCCCAATCCTGGAGGCAGTGCATGGCCACGTTAGGTGTAGAAAGCTTTCGGAGGTGGTCTAGGGAGCATAAATACACCAAGAGTGAGAAGAAAAAATGCCTCCACCTCCCTGAAGGGAACCTTGAGGAAATGCGAATGCATTTATTGCGCCGAGAGAGGGTACCGTTGCCGTCAGACATTCACCTTCACCGACTTCTGCCATCGCCTTGAGAGGCGCCCAGCCAGCGAAAGGTCGAGAGTGAGGCGCGAGCGGACGGGAGAGTGGGGCGCCAGCGTTCTCGGCTCGGCGTTGGCGTTTCACAGCGGCGTCTCGAGCACACATTTCCGGATGATTCTTGAGAGGCGCCCAGCCAGCGAACGGTCGAGAGTGAGGCGCGAGCGGACGGGAGAGTGGGGCGCAGGGAGGAGAGACAGCGAACGGCGAGAGAAGGAGCGGCGCAGTATTGCACCTACCCTCTCCTACACTCTCTCGCACCACGTGCTACGGTTGCTAGGGGCGAGGATAAGCGCGCGCGCCCGCAGCTGTTGCTATGGGAGAGGGCGCCGCGGACAACGCCGGACGCCTGACATAGCCCGACTAAGAAATGCATTCGCATTTAAAAAGGCTTTCGCCTTCGAGTCGCCTAAGGCGGCTGCATAACGGTACCCTGTGAGTTTATTTATCATTATGGGATGTATTAAGGAAGACAGAGACATACACTCGAAGATCTGTTTAGAAAAAGTTTTTCACCACAGGACGCTACTAACAGTTGGGTACAGCGTCGTAATCAAAGACAGTAACATATACAAATGTCTAAGCGAAACATTTTTACACAGAAGTCCAAGTCTTGGTTTTATTTCGACGACACGTATGTATCAACGGCGAACGGCGCTCTCAATATGAAATCATGTAGTAGATAAGAAACACCGTAGTTTCGAAAGTACAAAGATGGAATGCCGATCGTTTCTTATGCAAGTGGTCTCGTCACTGAGGCAAACTCGTTCACGTCATTCTGTCACGACGGCGAAATCATATGCCTTTATACTTACTCTTACGCCATGCCCATTTTTCCGGCGCAAGAACGCTGAATTAGTCGAGTTGAGAGGAGTAGTGTCGCGAATAAGAAGGGGGCAAAGGAAGAGGAACGATGCCGCACACAGCTCTGTGTGTGTCATCGTGTCCTTTCCTTTGTCCCATGTTATGGGTAACACTACACGTCTTAAAGGGGCCCTGCAACACTTATTCAAGTAATCGTCTAATGGATTCATTAAAAGAGCTTGTTCCTCACGAATCGACTGCAGCAAAATGTTTTAGAATCCGTCAAGTACGAGTGGAGTTACAGGTATTTGTCGCATACTTTAAGCGCTCTCTCTCTCCCTCTCTCCTTTCGTACCAGCGAGCGCGCTGAAAGCTACGAAGGGAGAGGGATGACAAGGGGGCAAGAAGGTGCGTCACTTCGTCAGAGCGCGGCTTACTTTCGGTGTGATCGCGACCGTGCGCGCGGGCACGTGGCGGCATCCCGCGGCGGCCACTGTAACTATGCAGCTCACTATGCTCGAAACAGCCAGCGGCCGTGGGCTTTGGGTGTATGGCGCAGTAATTTGGGCATGTGGCATCGTTTGTAGAGAGAAGAGGGAGCGATTTCTAGCCGACTTTGAAAATGAATTGCAATTTCTACGCCGCGTGCTGCGCTATATTGTTTGGCTATGGTGTTCTCAGAAGCCTCGACTACCGATCGGCAGCAGCGTTTTCTGGCCATGCTGAAAAAGTGTTACAGAGCCCCTTTAATGCAGAACCATCAAGACCAAGCCGAACCCCTTTTGTGGTCGAGTTGATCGCTTCGCCGCAAATTGTTTATCTACGCGTCTGTATTCAGCGGACGCGCTCCGCCAGAACCCAGCCATATACAGCTGTGGCGCATAGCCGCCCAGTTTTGCGCGGACGATCCCGTAGTTTTGCCAAGCCTACATAGCTCCCTGTTAAAACGGAAATTACCGACTACCGATTCGGCGGTGCCGCGCAGACGGACGCACTCGAGCGAAATACAGGGCGGGCTGGAACGCGAGATGCATTCCGCCGTGACGAGGATATCATGCGTGGCATCTCGGGCGCATATCGTACCCTCCCACGTACACGAAGCACATTCATTGTTTAAACAGCGCAAAAAGACGACGACACGAGAAGGAGGACTACACAGGACAGGCGCTGTTTAAACAATGAAGTTAAACCAACTAGCCCAATTTTACACACGAAGCACATTGTTCGCGCGTGGGAGTCGTAACGAAAGACGAGCTATAGATTGTCACCGATGTTCTCAATTCTTCTGGGCCAACTTCCAGCGGCTCATATACCTTACAGAAACTATCATAGAAATTATGCTTGTTTCTTCGTTTATTTGATAATATTAGAAGCCCGTCAGGGTCGTCGCGGACGTGGGATGGTAGAAAAATCAAGTAAGCACTTTAACACGCCTACCTCATACACGAACTACGAGGAGACAAAAATACTTTTACACGTGCAACACACGTTTAGCAAACTTGCGTATTCTTGTTTACTTGTTTATGTTTTTCTTAGCGGATTGTCGTCGATATACTAGTAATAATTGTCGGGGTTTTACGTCCCAAAACCACGATGTGAATGAGAGACACCGTAGTGGAGGGCTCCGGAGCTTTCGACCACCTGGGGTTCTTTAACATGCACGTAAATCTATGTACACGGGCCTCTTAGCATTTCGCCTCCCTCGAAATGCGGCCGCCGCGGCCGGGATTCGACCCCGCGACCTTCGGGTCAGCAGTCAAGAGATTTCCGTCGAGTCGCGGTTCAATCGAATGTGGATGCAGGTAGGTTCTTGATCGATGGCCTTTTCTGTGCGCATTGACTGTGACAATCATACTGATATGGCTTTTGCTGTATTTGCTTTTTGAACGCATCATGTACAAACCGGCCAGTGTACGCAGCCTATACTGCAAACCAACAATTATACCGATATTTAACGTCCTAACCATTTCATTATGCACCCTACCCGCCACGGTGGTCTAGTGGTTATGGTGCTCGATTGCTGACCCGAAGGTCGAAGGATCGAATCCTGGCCGCGTGGCCGCATTTCGATAGAGGCGAGATTCTGGAGGCCCGCGTACTTTGATTTAGGTGCACGTTAAAGAACACCATGTGGTCAAAATTTCCGGAGTCCTCCACTGCGGCGTTTCTCATGATGATATCGTGGTTTTGGGAAGTGAAACCCCGACAACTATTACTTAAGTTCGCACCCTACTGCAAACCAAAACTGTAACAATGGTTAACGTCGCCGCCTCTTTACTATACACCTTTTCTGTCGTACACGCTTCATTTCACGCATGCAGTTAACGACCTAATGAATTGCTTCTATAGACCCAGTCATCGTTCACGCATTCTATTCATGCAGACGTTGCGACATTCATCATTAAGTTCTTCAGAACGTTCGGTCGGGAATCGAAACTAGCGATCTCGTGCCTACAGCAGCGGAACGAACATCGTAACCAGTGCGCTGTGCAATGAGCCGTGCACATCGACGACACGTCTCGCTGCAGTCTGTACATGCAATACGTTTCCCTCGTATTTGCAACGTCATTTCCTGCTCGTCGATCGTGCTCCTTCGCGCCCTTTTATGAGAGTCACTCGGTGCCGACGTGGAGGCTCACTCCATTAATTGAGCTTCAAAAAAATAACTAGAGTGACATAAACGGGAAGTCACGACGATTATTTGGAAAGATCAAAGCCGCAGCTGTCTCCCCGCCTTTTATCGATAGAAACGCGCCATTTTCCAGGAATTTCTCCAAGCTTTGGTTTGAGCTTATATAAAAGTGTCGACTTCATCTTGTTTGAGAGACACACCTGAGCAGAGCTTTCATGTAATTAAAGAAAGAAAGAAAGAAAGAAAGAGAAAGAAAGAAAGAAAGAAAGAGAGAAAGAAGAAAGAAAGAAAAGAAAGAAAGAAAGAAAGAAGAAAGAAAGAAAGAAAGAAAGAAAGAAAGAAAGAAAGAAAGAAAGAAAGAAAGAAAGAAAGAAAGAAAGAAAGAAAGAAAGAAAGAAAGAAAGAAGGAACGCTGCCCCGATCTCTTCTTGACTTTCAGACTAGTGCGGTGTCGTTTAGGATCTTGTCTTCAACCACTCCTGGTACGAGGTGTTTACATATCTAGCCAAATTTTGTGTGTGTGTGTGGGTTGGGTAGGTAGGTAGGTATCTATCTATCTATCTATCTATCTATCTATCTATCTATCTATCTATCTATCTATCTATCTATCTATCTATCTATCTATCTATCTATCTATCTATCTATCTATCTATCTATCTATCTATCTATCTATCTATCTATCTATCTATCTATCTATCTATCTATCTATCTATCTATCTATCTATCTATCTATCTATCTATCTATCTATCTATCTATCTATCTATCTATCTATCTATCTATCTATCTATCTATCTATCTATCTATCTATATCTATCTATCTATCTATCTATCTATCTATCTATTATCTTATCTATCTATCTATCTATCTATCTATCTATCTATCTATCTATCTATCTATCTATCTATCTATCTATCTATCTATCTATTCGTCCTGATTCCCTTTCTCCGACACGTGGAAACTGTAAAGTACAAAACAAAACGGTGCTGAATTGTTTCTTGGAGGGCCAGTTGGTGCAGTTGGTATTGCTTCGATGGAATGAATGAATGAATGAATGAATGAATGAATGAATGAATGAATGAATGAATGAATGAATGAAAAGCTTTATTTTGGCAAATGAATTCGCCCGGCGAAGGTGGAGCTCTCAGTCCAGGGCCCCTGTGGCCTTTTCCATCTTGCGAAAGCTGTCGATCAGCTTGAGCTGTTCTTCAGGCTTCGAGCAGGACAGCGCAATCTGCCACTGCTCCGGTGTTGGTGCGTTTTCTTATTGGCACAATCTTTGAATGTTGGCAGGCCTATGCATTGTGATAAAGCGTTGGGTGTTCCCAGCATAGCGGGCATTAGTTGTCCTATGTTGCCGAATAGATTTTGTTAAGTATACTCAGATTTGGATATGTATTAGTCTGCAGCTGTCTCCAGGCAACCGACCGCTATCTACTGAGCAACAGCACAGGGACGGGACACACCGAATGGGGCTGCATCCTGTTTCCCTCTTTTCTCTTACTATAGTCTTCCGTCTCAATTCGTTCCTACGCCCAGAAACACGCACGCTTCGACCAGACTGGTAATGTCAGTCGGCGCGTCTTCATGCGAGCCCACGGGAAGCCTGCAGACGGGTCGAATCTAATTAGCTTCTGGGCCTCCTCTCTCCGTTTGAAAGGAGGCTACAGAAGAAAGGGTTGGCTGTGCTGGCGGTAGAGAGGGAACGTCGCACCCAGCTGTTCAAAAGGTAGAGACGCACGCGAAACAGGTGAAAGAGGCAGCTGCTTTGGCCCCAAGGACGCGGGTCTTCTGAATAAGCAGCGCGAGAGCCGTTAGCGCAGTAGGTTAAAAAAACAAGCGCGGCTCTCGAACGGTTGTTTGGTGCGGTGCGCGGAGCCCTCTTCGACACCGAGATACCCGTCAAATGATACTTGAAAGGCGTACTGTCGCAGTCGTTGTGAATGTTCACGTTTGCTTTAGGTCGAGGTCCAAGACCTCTAAACACAGAAGAAACAGCGACATGCCTCCGAGCACACTAAATAATTTAGTGCAAGAGATTTTTTCTAGCCAGGAAGCTTGCGAAAACAAATGCGTCAACCGTTTCATCAATCGTTCACAGACAGTCATTCAGTCGGCCGGTCGGTCGGTCGGTCGGTCGGTAATTCATTCATTCATTCATTCATTCATTCATTCATTCATTCATTCATTCATTCATTCATTCATTCATTCATTCATTCATTCATTCATCTATGCAATCAATCAATCAGTCTATCAATCTACCTAGTCTAGATTCTAATATGTTTAAAGAAGATGACTACATTCATTCATTCGTATATTCATTCACATGTGCAGTCAATCAATCAATCAATCGATTGATTCATTCTTGATTCTAGTACATTATAAGATGACTACAACACTATTTGGACTAATAGAATATTCGGCCAGTATCTAGTCCAATACGAAAAGATCAACGTGCGTCAGCCACAGGCCTGTTATAGAATATACATTTCAGTAAAAGCAAGCGCAATTCTCCGGACAAAAACGATAGATTTTCGTTCAAATGTTACCTTTAGTTACTCGTCCAATCAATGATAAGAGGCGTCACCGCGTTACGGCACTCACATGCGCGTTCTCGGCAGAGAGAACGCACGTCCCACGCATGGCTAGCACTTCCCGACAAAACAGAAATAAAGAAAGTGTAGCAAGAAGGAAGCGGTCCTGAAAGGAAGGCACGCGGAGATTCACCAGTACTAGAAGTAGTAGTAGGTGTGTCGCTAGGGTGACAGATGGCGCAAGACTCCTACAGAGAAAGCGAAGGCGTGGGAAGACTCGGAAACGAGGCCCACGCTATTTAGGGAAAAAGGAAGTTTCTCGCTTTGAACGCCCTCTGCTCTGCACTTCATTCTTTGCTTCGTTTTTATTCCTTTTACTTCGTTCTTTTCTTGCTTCTTTCTACTTTTTGCTTCTTGCTTCTTTTTACCTCTTTCCTGTAGCAACAGCGGCAGCAAGTCCTAGTTAGGGAAGACAGTGAACGTGAGATCCGGGAAAGGCGTGCCAAATTAGACTCTCCCGCGGACGCCTTTAATCTTGGAGCTCGGCATTCCTTCTTACACTGCGACTGCGTCAGTTTCGAGTACTCTTGTACGACGCAATGCGACAGCAGCTTCCTTTCTCCGTGATTCGAGGGCGGCAGAGGTAAACCTTTTACGCAACAAGCCTCTCCCTAATGAGGAAGTATACAACGCGGTCTTCCCTTCGAAGAGCTGTTTCGTTTTTAGACGCCGCGCTTGCAGTTCCGGTATGATAATGAGTGACAGATGGTTTTTCTTCATTTTATACCGGCGGCAGCATACAGATAAACAAGCTGGTATAACGATCGCTTGCGTAAAGTCTCCTAAAAGTAAGCAATTGCTCACTGAAGCAAGACTGTAACGCACAAATGTCCTTTGTCGGGATTCACCGATAATTTACTGACGTCGTTTCCGTCACGCCTCTGAAATTTTATGGTATGTATGGTATGTATGCCTTTTTTTTACAGCGAAAGCTGTTATGAGATCATTTCACCGGCCGTTTTTGGTGCCGTAGTTGTCCGCCGCCGCCGCCGCCGGTGTCCGTAACCAGTATCGCTCGAAATAAGAAAAAAAAAACGAAATAAGAAAAAATTTCAGGATGGAACGAGGTTCGAACCTGGGGCCTCTGCGTGGGAGCCCAGTATTCAACCTCTGAGCCATGCCGGTGCTTGAAACTGCGTTGCAAGAAGGTCCTATACAGGCTTCATGTCGGGAAGGAACCACATTAGCATATGCAATATAACGTGGTAGAAGAGCAAAATAAGCACCAAGCGTCGCACAACGCGAATTCTGTAACCAGGCGTCAAACGACGCGAATTGCGCAACGAGTAGGTTGTTGAATGCTTCTAACCATTACAAAGGGCTCTGCCATAATTCTTCATCGTGATCAGGCACAGCATCAACAAAGTGCGCATAATGCCTTACATGCGTTTAGCAGGTACCACGGCTCTCTGTAGAATGAGGAAAAATGGCACAGTGCCTGCTGCCCTACTTCTCAAAAATTACAATGATTTATAGTAGTTGGTTCCTCGCAAGTGCACTTGTATTGGTTGCCAAGGAAGCCCATGAGCGCATGATGATGATGCAAACTTTATTGGGGTCCAGAGAAGACGCAGGGGAGACCCCCCGCCACCCGGCTAGTCCCACGTAGGGACCGCCAAGCCGAGCTTGGCGGCCCGTTCGCGGGCACTCTGGACGGCATGATCCATCTCCTCGTGGTCTCAGTAAAATTGCTATGATTTATAGCGTAGTGGGTTCTTCGCAAGTGCACTTGTATTGGTTGTCAAGGAAGCCCATAAGCGCATGATCCATTTCCTCGGGGTCTCAGTAAAGTTCTTCGCCCCCCCCCCCCCCCGCTCCCCATCCGTCTCTCTCCCACGTCAACGTATGTTATACAGCATGACGGGAGAGGGAAATAGCGACCGGGCGTCACCGAATGCAAATTACATAACTGGTGGGCCGTTTAAAGCGTCCAACCCATTACACAGGGCTGAGCCATAATTCTTCGTCGTCGTCAGTCGTCGCGTCAACAAAGTGCACTTAATGCCTTACAGACAGACCTGTAGCTGGTGCCTCGCTTCTCCGCCGAATGACGAATAATGGCTTAGTAGGTGATTCCCATCTTCACAAAAATTGTGATTTATGGCGTAGTGGGTACCTTTCTAGTGTACTTGTATTGTAGCCCCAAGAGAGCTTACAACGGGCTCTAGAAACGCCGCTCTTCTAGCTTTCGCTGTGACTGTGCTGCGGTTTCAGCGCAGGCCTGGCGTTTTTTATAGCCCGGATGTATTTATAGCTCTCTTATATGGCTGCTGGCTATCGCTTCTAAGGTTACCCACGTACGAAATAGCCAAGCAAGTTGACGGGGAAACGGCAACTTCCGTAGTTCGGTTGGGGGAGAATAGCACGCGTAAGCAAAGGTCGTGGGTTCGGTCTCCACCGACAAAGAGTTGTTTTGTCGTCCACTTCAATTTCCCTATATCTCACAGTTAATACACTTTAGTTACGAACTACATATAACGCCCGCTATGCTTTTGTTGACTTCGTAATTTCTTGTCTTCATATCGTATTGTCAAAAAACAACAACAAAACGACGGGACCCTCGATCGATTCCGCCTGTTTCTCTGATAACTGATTGTTATTAAAAAGTCTGTATTTGTTGCATTGTACGGTATTTCTTTTTCTTGATCGCTGACTTTACAACGTTGCTTAACCTTGTGTCTTTCGGACAAAAATGTTTTATTCAATTGGCGGTGTGTCTTAAATAGGAAAAAATTCGGCAGATCCCACGTCTTGTGGGAATCGGTTTCATGCGAGCCAGTCGGTGAGTAATTTGTCTGTGCTGCATTTTGCGGCTTTGAACTGAGCGTTACGAGGTGGATCGACGTGTTTTTTGCAAGTGTAGTTGTAGGCCTTAGATGCCTCATCAAACGCGAAAATTGACCAGCGTCAACATGAGTGACGCAAAATATCATCATCACGTGATGACGTCGCCATATGATGTCATCATGACGCCACAGATCGCCAAAATTTGTGACATCATCGCATGACAATATTGCTTGGTCGAAGGTGGGCCGCTGCTGAACGAAGTGCAAAAGAAGGTGAGGTGTAGAAAGCTTACAATGCCTCCGATCCTGGAGGCATTGCAAAGCCAGGTTAGTTGCAGGAAGATTTCGGAGGGGGGCGCGGATGGTTCAATACATTGACTGTGAAGAAAAAGAATAAGAACATGACTTTCGCCTTCGAGTCGACTGAGGCATAAGGGATCCCCCGTGAGTTTTTTATTATTATTATTATTTATCGCCGAGGTGTTCTGCTCAGCTTCAAGGCAAATCAACCGTTTAAGCGCATTCTAAACCGACCGCGTAAACGAGCCGTATAATTACGCGCGCATTCGAGGAATTCCCTTTGGCGCGCGAAGCATGCGCCTTCTCTAGGCTGAGCGCCCTACCCTAACACGTATGCCCTAACGGCATTCGCCGGTCCGAATTGATGCCGGTCGGGCGGTCTTTAACGCTATGTTCCAATTAATGACCTCTTACGGATGAGCCGAGTTCCTGCCCGAACGCCTCCTCTCTTGGTGTTCTCGTAAAACGGAACACCATGCCGCTGCTCATCCGCTTAAGACGTCGTTTTAGGGTTTTCCTTCGTTTGCACGTTGAGTGCCGATTACCGTATTCACTCGAATACAGGCATGGCCTCGATTCTGGCCCATCCCGTAAACTCGGAAAGAGACCCGCCACGGTGGTCTAGTCGTTACGGTGCTCGACTGCTGACCCGAAAGGTCGCGGGGTAGAATCCCAGCCGCAGCGGCCGCATTTTTCGATGGGGGCGAAAAGCACTTGAGTCCCGCGTACCTATGATATAGGTGCGCGTTAAAAAAACCCCAAGCGGTGGAAATTTCCGGAGCCCTTCGTGAACTACGACGTCCGTCGTAATCATATCGCGGTTTTTGGGACGTTAAACCTCAACAATTAAACTATTAAACAAGGGAAGAAGAAAACAACGCTGAAAAAGGAACAAAAACAACATCGGGGGAAAGGGGGGGGGGGGCAACGGTAGGTCGTGTTCGGCAAGACTTACGTAGACAACGGTAGGCAACGCTTGGGTAGTTTTCAACGCAAAGCACGCGAAAATGGTATTTATTAGCCTGGTTTTTCGCCTGCAGGTGACGCCACAATCAGCAGACCTCCGCGACGTCGGCCAATGGCGTGTCCGGATTTTGTTGCACGGAGCGTGTGGGTATAGTTTCGGAACTCGTGTGGTTGTCCTCGTTACAGCGCGCACAGACTGCTGCTAGCGGCTGTGTTGGCCCACCTTGACGACAAGCCCCTGTTGGAACAATCAATACTAGAATGTGGGCCAGAACTGTCGTCGCACCGGAAATTCATTAAGGCCTTACTGAACTTCTTGCGCTCAAAATCAAGCGGTGAATACAGGCCTAAAACAAGGCTAGCAATGCTGAAAACCGGGTTGAACTAAACGAACAAGGTCTAAAATAATATAATTAATTCAATAATATAAAGAAGAAGTAATCGCAACAATTAAAATAAAATCGCTAAAAACGCTTCGGAAACATACGGCTGACACCAGCACCGCACAAGAGGGGGCGCCACCACCTCGGCAAGCGTGTGATTGCTCCTCCACCGGCGCTTCTCCGGCGCCTTCGTCGCTACATATGAAAGGGTTTGAAACGACCTGACGGAACTCGCTGCAGACGACACGTATCTCAACTGTCGTAACAAGCAGGAAGTCCATAAAGCGCAGCAAAGAGTAGCGCGCCTGTCGCACACCGAGTTTGCGAATCTCCTTAACAAGATTCTACTCGTGCCGGGGAAACCCTACATGCTTACCTCGAACATTGACGTCATCGACGGTTTGGTGAACGGAGCATTGGGAACTCTACGAACGGGAATCGCTGGGTGCCCGTGCTACGCACTTCCTCGGGTTTCTCGTAGTGGAGCTGCATTTAGCGCAGAATTCAGAACTACACCAATCGCTACAGAACGAAATTAGCGCTGGATTTGAATGACATTCTTGCTTGTTTGTTTGTTCTCGCGCGCCTGCTTTTCTCTGCGCTGTTCTTTAGATCTCTATTACCCCTTTACTCCTTCCTCAGCTGCAGGGTAGCAAACCGGATGTTATAACTCTGGTTGACCTCCCTGCCAGGGGCGTAGCCAAGGGGGGGGTTGGGGGGGTTCAAACCCCCCCCCCCCGAAATTTTTCTGTTTTGCTTGCGTATATAGGCACGCACACATACAAACGCACGCACGAACATACATAAAGTATGGTTGAACCCCCCCCGAAAAAAATTTCTGGCTACGCCCCTGCTCCCTGCCTCTCCCTCATTTTTCTTTCTTTCTCTCTCTCTCTCTCTCGTATGGTTGAAGAACTCTGACTCAAACACTTTCTCGGTTAAGGCCTTCAAGCATATGACGCAATTTGTCACGTTCCGTTACGACGACCGTGTTACAATGAACGGCGAATGTCTGACCAGACACGCAACGTTCTCTTACGTACTAGAAACGTAATAAACTCAAGCCCTAATTACACATTCCTCTCGAAAGATCTCTCCGTACTCCGTGTATTAATTAGGCTGCGTGCGCTGCTCTCTCGGTCTCTCGTTTTCTTAGCGCTTTCTCACTTTTCGTTTAGCTCAAGTAAGCGTCGAGATTGCCCGTTAAAGAAAGGAAGAAACAATGAAAACTAATTTCATAAGCGCAAGTTCAGTTTCTATCGGCGGTGTTCATTAGAATAAGGTTCATTAGGGCGCAGCTGTAAAATTGCAGCGTTAATGTGATGTCGCTCTTGTTCTTCTTAGTTTTGTCCTCGGGTCGTCTTTGAAGCATTGAGCCGTTTTGTCTAAGAATAGTATTGAGGTTGTGAATGTTGGTTTCTTGCAATTCTTTCATTTTTGTTTGCCTTAGATCGAATCTATCCATGCCGAAAAGGCGCGCTCCCGTGTACTTTGGTGACGGCCGTCTTTCAGCCCAATTACCCAGCCGGCTAGTGACGTCATTGTGCTCTATACAGTGTTGCTTGCGATGTAGCTTTTTACAAAAAGAAAACTGGAGACAACACTCTGGCACTGCGATTGTTCAGCTTGCGTTTGGAATGGCGAGCGCCCAGCTGGCGTAACAACATGGCGGCACCCCCGCCAAACGATTGTCGCCGAACGGCTGGCGTCTGAAGCGTAGTGGTCATGATGTCATTCCGGGGCCGTTATCACTTCCGTTTCACTCAACCTGCAAAAGGAGAAGAAAAAAAAACTGCGTTCTAGACCCATTATTATTTGTTTACTCTGAGGCAGCTATAGCTCAGGAGCGGATATTTCTACGGAACCTATCAAGCCTTGTGACGTGCTGTTTGTCGGGGCCGCAATGCATAGATAACACCACCTCCCCTCTTACCCCTTCCACCCCTCCCCCTTTAAAAAAATCACATTTCAACTGCTGTCTCACAACTCTATCCGGTCAGTACACTATATATGTCTCGCTTGCCAGCATTCTGATGAGCAGTAACCTGTTCCGCAACTCAGCACCCCAACTTAAAGAGCGCGCAAATACACCGCCAGCGCTCGGGTCGCGTGCACGAATGATACGAAAGTCAAGGTGGCTCGGCCACTCCTCTGTCGCGAGGCGCATGCTGGGGCGAGTATGAAAAGTAAATAGATAAAGCAAGAAATAGGTCTAAAAACCATGAAAATATGTAACGGAAGTGAGAATGAAAGCGCACATACTTAGGAAGCAACGATCGCCAGCAGCCGTAAGCATCCCAGTACATCGTCTGAATCCCCGAGCGTGCAACTTAGCGCGCAAAACCTAATGCGCGCGCTACACGCCCTTGGGGCTCCGTTCACGTGCACGGTTTATCCGCCGTAGGCTCGGTCGCTCTCCATTATGACCAGGAGCTTCTCGAGGCGAGTGCGGACAAAGAAAGAAAGAAAGAAAGAAAGAAAGAAAGAAAGAAAGAAAGAAAGAAAGAAAGAAAGAAAGAAAGAAAGAAAGAAAGAAAGAAAGAAAGAAAGAAAGAAAGAAAGAAAGAAAGAAAGAAACTGGCGCCGCGTAGTATACGAACACCGTACAGCGTGCCAAGGTAAACGAGCGTGATACACGCTGTCTACTACGCACATCCAAAAGAGAAGAGAAAGACGGAATGCTTCAGTCGCGCCAAAACCAACGGCGAGCGGAAGGGTAAGGGAAAGGAGAAGCCACGCATGCCCCCAGGCTCGACAGCCCGGTGTCGTAAAAGGGGGGGAGCCAGCGACGACGTACGTGGGCCCATCTTCCCCCCCCCTCCCTCTCCCTCTCTGACACATACACACACAAACACGCGCGCACACGCACGCACATACACACACGCACACACACACTCCTATTGACCCGGGCGCAGTTCCCCAGGGTGGTTTAGCGGCACGCTATGCGGGTCGGCCAGCTTATGGGGGTGTGTTACACGGCTGTTGGCATATTTTTTGTCTTTCTGCGCCGTATTCCTTCCGCAGCCGTGCCCTTATATATCGCCCTGCGATATATACGCATTGCGAGCGCCCCGAGGGGCCCGATGGCCGCGACTGGTATATATAAGCTGACCTGTGGCGTGAACCTGAGTGGCGTTTTTCTTTCGGGCCTGGCCAACCATGTATGCGCCCCCTTTCAAGCGAGTCTGTACAGCGTAACGTTTGCCTGTTTTTTGCCAGTATGCGTTATAAAACTGTCTGTTGCGTTTAGCGGTTAGCTACACACAGTTCGGCGTTTGCTTTCGCTCCTAAGTCTTCCTTGCTCTTTGAGGCACCGTTTCGCATCATCGCAGCCGCAGCACCGCGTAAGGTACGCCGAATAGTTCCGTTAGAACGTTACACGGCCCCTTATGTATTTACCTAAGACGACTCGCAGGTGAAAGCCATCATATTTTTTTTTCTCTGTCGATTGTATTTACCCCGCCACCCCAAAGCTTTCAGCACCCAATGTGGTTTCGCACCGCCTCCGAGATTGGAGGCATTGCAAAATTTCTGCACCTCACGCCGGGTCTTGCAGTGCCGAAGGGATCGGCCCAACTTTGACCAAGCGATGATCTCAAGTGGTGACGTCATAATGTGACGACACGGTATGTGACGTCATGATGACGTCGCAAATTTCGGCGACATGTGACGTCATCACATGATGACGATTTTCTTTTGCAATCTAATGTTGAAGCCGCCGACGGTCACTTTTATTTACTTATTTATTCATGCAAATCGCCTCACCGGCTCCTACATCGGAGCATTGTGTGAGGCGGGGATTACACAAGTACAAGTGTCATCAGGAACATGAGAACCTTGTTATACAATGCCTGCTGACTGTTAATACCGATAACTTAAAAGTAAAATATCCTGATAACACATTAGTGCAGTAGTTCTCAAATGGGTGTCCACGAAGCTATTTAGTGAGGTTCGCGAAGCTCATCCTCAAAAAAAAAAAAAAAAAAACGCGGTTTTTGGAAGCACACTATGTCGCATGACAGCGGCCCCTTGTGATGTTTATTATGCTTCACCGCATACCTTCGTTGCATTGCGGCGGAGCTGATTTATGTTTACCCTTATCCATGAGATGACTGTAAAGCTTTCGTTGCAGTTTCCTACGACATGTGCACGCCTGCATACGTTTTCTAGGTTATCATATTTGAAGAGTAAACATATGCAGAAGTATAGGTCGAATGTGGCTTCAGACCACACAACTTATTGACAAGCTGCTGAGATCGAATTGGCGAGGCACTTTTGTTTGATCGTTCTTCGGCAGGTAGAAATAAAAGGCACCTTTTTCACGCTGCATGTTATGTTAATAAACATAACATGCAGCATACCATGCCCCCTCTCCCACTTCTCTCACTGCAAGGAGTCCCTCATCACTTCCAGCGGTCCACAAGGGGTTCCCGAAACATCCATGGGTGAGAACCACTGCATTAGTAAATATAAAGGAGGGCCGTTACCTCGGACCTAAAATTGGTTGAGTTACAATGTTAACGATGTGATTTTCGCGTTTGATGAGGCATCTAAGGCTTTTGCCTTAGTATTCCACACTCCGCCAAAGGTCAGAGGGGCAGGAAACAATAAAGCGATTGCTTGGAAAGGTGTACTTACTGGTTGTTGTTGATGAGGTGGCCGCAACGCCCCGTAAACAAGGCAGCTGTCAGAACCAGCTGCGCACGTCTTCTTGCTAAATCGTCGATCATCGTTTCGTTGCCGGCCAGCAGCTGCTACTTTGCTCCGTAACAACATAATCCTCCGTCGGCAAGTTTCGTGGGGAAGTAGTTTTTTATCTCTGGTATCTGTTTAAGAAGGACGAGCGGGTGGACTACATTTCGTCTAACGTAGCCGAAATGTCGAGCCCTTTGTCCCTTGCCTGTACAAGCTATCTTTGTACCGCTTCAGTTATGTTCGTCCGATCCTTTGCCTGTTTGTTTGTTTTACGCACTTACGCCGACTTACTTGATCGCCTTGCTAGTCTGAGAGAGGAAAAGAAAGAGAGAGAAATGGCTTTTGAGTGAATGAATGAATAAAACATTTATTATAAAAAGTTGCATGGTATGCTGGAGAGGGTTGCGCGCACTGACGCAGCCAAGGGAGTAAGGTGGGGAGGGGGAGGGGCAGGAACTCTTCGCGAAGCGAAATTTTTCAATTTTGCATTGATATGTATACACGCCCACATACAAACACACACACGAAAATACATAAAGGATGAGTGAACCCGTCGCTTCTACCACTCCCTCCTACCAGGGTAAAAAATTGCTACCTACGCCCCTCGTTTGGTGGGTCCCATTCCGGGACATCATTGAATAGGTTTGCCGGCCGCTCCACGACGCTTGAGCGAAAACCAGTTTTCACCGATGGTACGCCTAAGTACGCACTAGTAAATTAGCAGAATCCATCTGTGACTGTTTCTACACTACCTCTTTCTATTTTATATTTTTTATTTCTTCTTCCGCAAGTAGGCGACCACGTATAATAGGTTCGTTAACTCCTATGTTGTTCGTTTCTTTTTTTGTTTTTGCGTGCATATACAAATGATGAATCAATAAGCTTAGGTAGGTTGTTGAGTCAGTCATAGATTCGATTATTCGCTCGCTCACTCACTCACTCACTCACTCACTCACTCACTCACTCACTCACTCACTCACTCACTCACTCACTCACTCACTCACTCACTCACTCACTCACTCACTCACTCACTCACTCACTCACTCACTCACTCAATCAATCAATCAGTCAATCAATAAATAAATCACGCTCAGTGAGTCTCCGCAGAGCTCCACGACGCAGTGGCAATTTCGCCGCTCATAAAATGGCGCAGTCGACAACGACCGGCCTTCTCGACTTCGTCGCACCTGAAAAGTTTTCGAAAATGGGAAATGAACTCTGCCTTTCGTTTTTGCGTCGCTCACCACTTTATATACCGAGCGCACACACCACCTCTCACAATCAACATCAAACCGCGATTGGGCTCGGCAAAAACCGCTCAGGCGGCAGCTTTTTTGTATACCCGAGATATCGCAGCCAACATTTGGGTCTGGGTCTTATTGAAGTATGTTTGTCCGGCGAGAGGGAGGTTGTGGAGAGGGTGAGAGTTGAGAGCGAGGGAGAGAAATGCTTAGCGAGCGGTTGATGCTCGAAAAGATCACCCCTGGCTTCGAAGATATCGCTCCTTCTGGTTCGGGATTCCTTCCCGTATGTTGTTTTCTCTTGGCTGCTCTTTGCGAACGATGCGGAATCGCGAAACGCACCCCCACTCCCCCTTCCGACCTCCACAAATCTCTATATAGGGACTATTTACGTCTTCCACCGCCATGCTGCGTACTTCTCGCGTCAATATACCGAAGTCTTGGGAGGGCAAACACGCCCACTAAGCAAACACACACACGGCGGACGCCGGCAAACAAGCTCGCGCAAGTATGCAAATGCGAGGGCTTTGGGAGCACGGCGCGTGCTTCCTTTCCATTGCACCGGCGTTTTTTGGGTGCTCGGCTCTTTCTCTCTCTCTCTCTTTTCATTTGGTGCAATGAAGGGGCACGCGTATAGCAATTTTCTTGAATCTCTCGAGTGAGCGGCGCGGTGGAAAGTTTGCTCTCTTGCGCAGTTATTCTGTTACTTTTCTGTTTTATGTCTCTACAGAATTTTAAACGGCAGTAAGAGGAAGCAGAACTGGAGCTTATGCAAATGAATGCACAGGGCAGATGCAAGGAAGGTAGAAAAAAGAAACCAAAAAAGAGAGACAGAAGCAGAGAGAATTAAGCAGAAGCAAACATAGATAGATAGATAGATAGATAGATAGATAGATAGATAGATAGATAGATAGATAGATAGATAGATAGATAGATAGATAGATAGATAGATAGATAGATAGATAGATAGATAGATAGATAGATAGACAGACAGACAGACAGACAGACAGACAGACAGACAGACAGACAGACAGACAGATAGATAGATAGATAGATAGATAGATAGATAGATAGATAGATAGATAGATAGATAGATAGATAGATAGATAGATAGATAGATAGATAGACAGACAGACAGACAGACAGACAGACAGACAGATAGACAGATAGATAGATAGATAGATAGATAGATAGATAGATAGATAGATAGATAGATAGATAGATAGATAGATAGATAGATAGATAGATAGACGGATAGATAGATAGACAGACAGATAGATAGATAGATAGATAGATAGATAGATAGATAGATAGATAGATAGATAGATAGATAGATAGATAGATAGATAGATAGATAGATAGATAGATAGATAGATAGATAGACAGACAGACAGACAGACAGACAGACAGACAGACAGACAGACAGACAGATAGACAGATAGATAGATAGATAGATAGATAGATAGATAGATAGATAGATAGATAGATAGATAGATAGATAGATAGATAGATAGATAGATAGATAGATAAAAATTGGTGCAGGGGAGGTGTTTTCTGGATACGCGATTGGTTCTGCAGCATTGTAATGCGTACGGAAAGCGCACATAAAAAACGAATATTTTACAGAGGGAAATAATTGAGCAAGTTCGTATAGGTATTGATGGTGAAACAAAGGGAAAGTAATGCTTCCCTTTACGCATATAAACAAAGACCGGAGCGGAGGTTTCGGTGTCCATTTGTCAGCCCGTGTTTCCGTGTCTGCCTGCCTGTCACTGTTTTATATCGGGATTATTTTATTTCGCGTTTGCTATCGCAGTACTATGCTTTTCTCAGCAGTGAGCGTGTTGGAGAGGAGAAGTAAAAGGTTTCTTTATCAAATTGTGTAAGACCTGCTTGAAGGGCGGAGTCCTTATAGAACAGCGCTCCGTTGGTTGTCATCCACCGTCCATGCCGTGGCCATATCTTGGTTAAGCGAGGCAAATGTTGGTTAAGTGAAACAAATGCAATTTAAGTGAGGCGCATATTGCTTAAATAGGACGAATCTCGGTTAAATGAGGCAAGTTTTTCTTAAGCGAGGTGAATATTTATTAGGTGTGGCAAATGTTGGTTAAATGATGCGAATATTAAATGAGGCACATGCTTGGTTAAGTAAGGTAAATGCTGGCTATGTGAGGCAAACTTTGGTTGAGTCAAATGTTGCTTAAGATAGGAGAATTTTGGTCAAGTGAGGCAAATGCTAGTTAAGGGTGGCAATGTTGGTTAAGTAATTGAAATTTTGGTTAAGTGAGGGTAATATTGGTTAAGTGAGGCAAATGTTGGTTAAGTGAGTCAAGTAATGCTTGTGTGTTCTCTGAAAGCTTCCCAGTTAAGTGTCACTGCTTAATTTTTTTTTTTTTTTTTTTGGCGGGCTCCTTACGCTTGCTTTACAGACATCGTTTGGTTATATAAATGGTTGTATAACGCTGCCCTAAATGACCGAGACGCGCGTTTTTCTAAATGGCTTTTCGGCGTGAGTGGCGCCGCCTCTGCAAGCCTGACGCATAATACCCGCCTTTTATTTATTTATTTTTTGACGTGCTCGTAAGATACAATAAAAATATTTTAAATATAGAATAACTATTGTCCTGGCATTGTCGAACAAACCAGCCGGTGACTCCGCTGAACACACGCTGCACTCTTCTGCATCAAGACGGCATCTCAATGACGACGTCATTCAGCCGTGCAAAAAATATATATATAAAGAAGGAAAGTCATTATAGACGTCGTTTTACGGCCTGCGGCGCCGAGAGCGTTTTTACAACTCGGTATTGTCGATTGCTCTTAGCTCTAGGCGTAGTAAGGCGGCGGCTAACAAAAATTGCTCTCTTAAAGCTCAAAATCGCGTTTTATACGGCCATTTCAAGCGACGTAATGGCGATGCCTTTCTAAATTACGGTGATCATTTGCTGCCTTCAATGAACGGGGTTTGTCGGCGTTTCGACGTTTGAGGTGTCTGCCATTTATTTATGGCTTTTCTTTTCTTCTTCACTTTCTGACATAGTGCCCTTGCGCTTTCAATCGGAAATCATTTAGCTAATATTGCAGTATGAGCCATTTCAATCAGTGTACAGGAAGCAGATAGATCTTGAGACATTGGTGTTGGAAATGTTCCAATGTTTCAAATGTTGCAATTTTTGACAATATCCTACTTAAGTATTAAAGTGGCCTGCGCCTGGGAGGGGGGGGGGGGCGGTTAGGTAGGTGGTAGAAATGTTCTTTTAGGTGGGAAAAGAGATGGCTGACGATACCAGAATTCCTGTCTAGAGACATGTCTCAGTAAATAACCTTAACGGAATTCTACTTTAAAGTGATAAATGACATACGCAGTACTCAGTGGTGTGCATTACATTGATTTCGTTCTTTCTAGATGCTAAATAGGGGTGCGATTTAGTTATTTATTTGAATTACCCTCAGGGCTACGGCATTACAGAGAGGAACGGAACATGAAAAAGAAACATATGATACAAATTTACTTTTTTTTCTATGTTAGCCAAAAGGATAACAAGTGTCATTAGATGCTGGAACAATCAAACTTAAATCAAGCATTTTTTGCGTAGTTGCTGTAGTTTATAAGCGTTCAGTTGTGTCCTACTACCTGTAAGGGTATTATGATGTAATTATACTAATAGTAATCAGATTAAAATATAACTAGAAGTACGGTAAGATGTAATTAAATGTATTTCACTTTCTTGTTTCATTTCATTCTGTTTTGTTTGTTCGAACATTTCATTTCTGAAAATGTAGCGCACCACCTCTGTAAATACCTTTGTGCCTCGAGGGCACATAAATATATAAATTAATTAATTAATAAATAATTAATTAATTGGGTAAGCGAGTAATTAATTAATTAATTAATTAATTAATTAATTAATTAATTAATTAATTAATAATATACCAAGAAACATAATTACATACCTGGTTGGTTCACACTAGTACATTTCTGTTTAATTTAAAACGTTGTAAAATTGAAAATATGATCAATGGTCGTGGTTAATCATGGAAGCTTCCTTGAAACGATTGAGAACGTCACAATGACTTAATAAATGTATTCTGAGAGCCTACATTTTCGCCTGCTCTCTCCTCAGTGTTGCCTAATAGGACTGCAAATTTTTTTTTATTATCGTACATTTCTCTTTCCCCCTCCGTTGCTCAGGGTAGCAGACTGCACATTTATCCTCCGGTTTACCTCTTCGACTTCCAGATATCGTTTATATCCCCGCTTCCTCTTTTCTATTTTTTTTGTCTACGTTGCACTACGCTTCTCGATCATTTGTACTCGTACCTTATCTCTCTCCCATTCTCCCTCTATTTCCGTGTAATTTCTTTCTCTTCTAATTGCAGCGAATTTCGTCATATTTCTAGCGAGAAACGTGTTCGATCAATTCCCGTATATTTGAATACGCGCTTCTCAAATACTTTTTTTTTAAACAAAGGCGAGGGGCCTGCTCGGAGGCCTCCATCTAATCTCTTCTTCTTACTGGCCCTTTTAAATCATTCATGACTTGGCGAACAAAGCATCGCGGATACTTTTCGAGCACTAACAAAAACACTCCCTCCCGCTGCTGCGATACCGCCACCACTACTTCTTTCTTTCTTTCTTTCTTTCTTCTTTCTTTCTTCTTTCTTTCTTTCTTTCTTTCTTTCTTTCTTTCTTTCTTTCTTTCTTTCTTTTTTTCTTTCTTTCTTTCTTTTTACTCCACCTCTGGAAAGCTTGTGGTCGATTGGAACGACACGGGCGACTCTGTTGCGCGGAGCCTCCGAAGGAGGGCGCCACGGCCGCGAGAGGCGCGTTCTCTTTATCCACTTTCCCGGCGAGAAAGAAAAAGAAAAAAAAAAAGCAACACGAAAGAGGAAAAGAAGAGCAGTAAAACGAACGAGGGCGAAAGCTCCGACTTCCTCCGCCATTTCCTTCGGCTCGCTAGCTGCCGCTCGGTTATGACTCCTACAAGATTTTCCGTCCCGTGGAGCGAGTAAAACGACACCGCTCTTTGACATCCATGGAGGTGTTGTTTTAGTTCCTTTTTTCTCTCCGAGGTTTTCGCGTCTTTCTTTTAGTTCGCGTATTTTGATACCTGTATGTGCGACACGCGGTCGATGTCGACAACGCATAAAGGACCATGCATTAGCGACGGTGACGTACGTGCGATGTGTTTACACGTTGTATAGCGTATCGCTTCTCAAGCCCCGGTCCCGGATCGTTAGCACAGGATACGCCGTGGGCGGCATCTGGCGGCGTTACCGGGAGGCACTAGAGAGAGAGCAGACGACGCATCGTTTCGGAAGGAGAGCACGTCTGCTTACGACTATGGGCTGTCGAGGATGGTGGTGGGCAGCGCGGACACCTTGTTTTTTACGAGCCGTCATAAACGTCAAAACGCGCAGCACTCGCGCCGTATTTCGTACGTTCTTACTATCCTATCGTTTGATTTTTTTTCTTTTATCACCATATATCGGACGCTACGAAGCTACTGTAAATATCTGCCTAAGGTTCAGTACGTTCAGTTTCAGGTTCATGCAGTTTATTAATAATTCACGTTACAATCACTGGTACAAACAAATATGAAGACGAGGGTCCCAAAGTCAATGACTACAAACGGGAACCTGGGTTAAAAATTAAAACAAAACAAAAATGTGTACAGCATGAACAGGAAGAAAATGAAAAAAGTACGAATCCAAAGATGCATCAAAAACATCGAACAGCAAGGTCAATAACCTATACACTAAATTGCACGGTTCTTGTTTTCTCGTTATAAGAGCGGCGGCAGCAGCCTCCGAGGCTTTCGCCATGTTTCCGATCTATCTATCTATCTATCTATCTATCTATCTATCTATCTATCTATCTATCTATCTATCTATCTATCTATCTATCTATCTATCTATCTATCTATCTATCTATCTATCTATCTATCTATCTATCTATCTATCTATCTATCTATCTATCTCGTTGTCCTAGCAAATGCACGGCGTAATTCATCGCTCCTTTCAGGTGCCTCACGAGAATTGCGCGAAAAGCGACCATGCCCTATGGGTCAAAGTACGGAGCCGAAGGCGCGCATCCCCACTCCGGCGAAACACGGGAGCAGAGACGCACTCTTGAAACGCGCCCTTTGAAATTTGCTCCATCTCGCGGGTGATAGTGAAAAAGCATCTGCCACGCTGAAGCACCTCAGAGATCTGCGTACCACCAACTGTAAATGGTCTGTATAAATAGTTCGCCGTTAGTATGCAGTAAGGTGTGCGCTCTCGTGGCCGAGTGGTTTAAAGTGTCGCGCCGCATAGCGAGGGGTCGTGCGCTCTAATCTCGCGCGCTTCGAAAAAATTTTCCTCTGAACTACTTTTCTTCTGAATTACTAATTTAAGCGTACTTTCGGGGAGTACACTTCGGTTAAAGTGCGCAAATCTAAACGACGCTTATGGAGTGTCAATTGCAGAAGAGTTTACACTTCGGTTAAAGTGCGCAAATCTAAACGACGCTTATGGAGTGTCACTTGCAGAAGAGTGTCGGAGTGCGATCGTGGTCGGAGTGCGATCCGTGAACGCACTTTGCTGCGTTTCGGCCGGTATTAGGGAGATTTAGAATAGCGTGCGCAAAGCATTGCGTTAGCGTTTGTCGCTGCTGCGCATGCGTCGTACGCTATCCTCTAGCCGTGCCCCGTTTAGTGACGGAAATAGCGGGCGTACGCAATGAATGCTATCTTTGTAAAATTGGCCCTCCGTGTGCATGTCTCTCTCCTAATTGTTTATTATCGTCGTCGCGCCTTTCGCCTCAAAGTATGCTATATTTGCGTACGCTATTCTAAAGCTGTCCATTGACTCGCAACGCTTGTATAAAAGACAACTGCATTTTCCGGTGAGAAAAATAATTGAACTTTGTTTTTATTTATAAGTCAATCTAAACAATCGTATTTCTGGTTTTTATTTATCTTCATCATCAACATCTTCGAAAAATGTACTCGCAGTCTGTCGCCATTTCCTCTTTGCTACAAGTGTGCTCCGGTTTTCCGCTTAGCACTGCGTACGCTTAAGTGCCACTCAGGGTTCCTAAGCGTACTCCCCGCAAGTGCACTTACCCTTTCAGACGCCACCTATGCAGAACTGTCTGTAAATGTGTCAGATCGATACAACGTCATTTCAACGTACTAAGTATTCTATTGCAACAAAAATAATGTCATAATACGCTAATTTAAGTAATTGTTGTAAACTAACCTAATTAAGTTGTAATTAAACATCTATTTATACTGAAGTCATTCATGCTCTGTTTTGGCATAAATAGAATGAAATCTCAGGCTAGAAATATAGTGCAAGTTCAGTTTTGGTTATGTCCATTTTCAGCAAAGAAAAATTATACATTGAAACATGGCTCGCAAACGTGGTAGTGCCTTCAGAGAAGTGATCATATGCAAGATTACATTGCAAAATGAAGTCAGATGAAGACTAATTTATTATGCAGGAGGCTCAATTCAGCCAAAGCTCGATATAACGAGCTGTTCCTTAGCCCCTATAGTTGATACATATAGCAAAAACAATAGTGGTGTACACAATTGTGTACATAGCGCCTCAAAGGGTTAACTTGCCCGCTTGACACGGGTATTGGAATACAAGGATTGTGTGCTTAGTTCGAGTGTGTTAACAGATTACAAGTAAACCACTCAGAGCACAGTGCACTCTGCTATGGGAGAGCAGCGAGTTGTGTTTAGCACAAAATGTAAACGATTTAGAGTACCATTCGCAGTCTCACTAACATACACATCTATGGAGTGTGTTTAGAAAAATTTATTAGGGGCGAAGCTCCTAGTAAATTTTCGTCCGAACTCGGTATACGGTTCGGACTAGGTTCTTGGTGGCGAAGCAAAGCCGGGATCGTTGCTTCGCGAGGATGATCACCGCCGTCTTCGTGACTTTACTCCGGAGGAAGACGCCTTCACCCGCTGGACATTTTACCAATACAACTTTATGTACACAACTGTTTACAATTCAAAAAGACAGCAAAAAAAAAGTATGACCCGCAGTGGGGCCTAAAGCGGTCGTGCCGGTGTCTAGCCGGCCAGCTCTCCCTGTAGACTCCAAAGACCCCGCGTCTTTTCCCGGGCGCTCCTTTTATCCTCCCGTCCTCGCAGTTTCGTGGAAGGAGCAGGGGAGGCAGAGTAAGCTGAGGCGCCGTTTCTCGGGAATCCGTCAGGCAGGCAAGGAAGGGGGTGCCACGTCGAGCCGGCTCCGTTTCTCGGGAAGACGTTACCAAGGAGGAAGGGGGCGGGGGATGTCACGCCGAGCGAGACCTTACACCTTCCACCCAAGATTCGTTCATCGGTGAGAGGATGTAACGAATTAAATGATAAGAAATAGGTTCGCGCCAAAGGCCACCTAACTCGGGAAACGTGCATTTCACAAGTGTACGCTCAGATTGCTGAGGGGCAGCACATATGTCCGCACAGTTCGTTCACCCTAACACACCATCCGCACGAAAGGGTGGGGAACCCTCCCCGCCACCAGACCCTAGGTCTCAATTGTTGCTCGGGCTGGCCCCTCACCCCAACACTGATTAGGTAATCGGGACAGCGCGTCAGCGTTGGCGTGAGCGCTGCCCTTGCGATGTTGTATTACCACGTCATAGCGCTGAAGCGCTAAGGCCCAGCGCGTGAGCTTTGCCCCCTGGGGCATGCTGCACGTGAGGTATGAGAGAGGGTTGTGGTCAGTGATGACGGTTACCTTTGCCCCAAAAACCCATACCTCAAATTTTCTTAGGGCCCAAATTACCGCAAATGCTTCGCGCTCAATTGTAGCCCACCGCGTCTGCGTCGGTGTGAACCGATGACTTGCGAAGGCGATCGGCATCTCGGAGCCGTCCTCTTGAATTTGCGCTAAGCATGCGCCTGCAGCTGTAGTTGATGCATCGGTGCAGAGCACGTAGGGCTTTTGGAGGTTCGGCGTGGCGAGGGACGTGGCCTCGCACAGGGCCCGCTTTAGGGATTCGAAAGCCTCGTCGGCTTCTTCGGACCAAGGTATCTTAGAGGGCACACTCTTGCTAGTGGGCTGTGTCAGCGGCCGGGCTACCTCGGCATAACTAGGGACGTAGCTGCGGTAGTATCCGCAGAGGCCTAGTGCGCTCCGCAGCTCTTTCTTTGTGATGGGAGCTTTCAGCCCTTTTATGGCTTCGATTTTCTCGGGATCCGGGCCATGCTTACCGGATCCTACTACGTGTCCTAGGTAGCGTATCGAGGGCATTGCGATCTGACACTTGTCCAAATTCGCTCGCAGGCTCGCTGCCTCAAGCGTGGAGAATATTTCGTGCAAGTGTTCGATATGCTCCTCAAGTGTCTGCCTAAAGACGGCGATGTCATCGAGGTATGCGCACGCGAAACTCTCCCGACCTGCGAGTACCTGGTTCATAATCCTCTGGAATGTAGCTGCCGCATTTTTCAAACCAAAAGGCATCACTCGCCATGCAAACTGGCCCAGGTGGGAGACGAATGCCGTGGCTAGCTGAGAATCCCGGGCGAGCGGCACCTGCCAGTAGCCCCGCCTAAGGTCGATGAGGGTAATGTAATGTGCCGACCCCACGCGCGTGATAAGCTCCTGTGGGCTCGCCATCGGGAAGGCATCCGATTCCGATACCGCATTTAGTGCGCGGTAGTCTATGCATAGACGCACCGACCCATCCTTCTTGGGGACGCAAACAATCGGGTGCGCGCAAGGACTCTCGCAGCGGTATATGAGGCCCAGTTCCAGCAGCTCCGCTATCTGTCGGCTAACTTCATTTTTGAGCGCTTCTGGCACTCTGTAAGGGCGACTACACTTGAGCTTGGCGCCGTCGGTAACTTTTATGCTGTGCTGCCCTACCTTAGCTAAACCTGGTTCGCCAACAAACAATGCCTGGTGGGCCCTGAATACCGCGCACACGCGTTCGGCTGTGTGGGCGTCCAAATGCTCAGTCTTTTCTTGACTAATGAAGATGTCTTCTTTGTTAGCCGCTCGGAGCGTGTATTCTACTTCTCCGAAGTCGTTGTCGTCGTGAAAGATAACGCTCAGCGACGCCACCCTACACGCGTATGGTCGTAACCGGTTTGCATGCACTAGCATCCGGCGACCCTCTTTCGTCTGCACATAATATGAGTGTTCGCGGTGCTTTTCCTGAACGATAAACGGCCCCAACCATTTGGGGTACATTTTCCCCGGTCGGTTGTCGTCGAAAACTAGGACCGTGTCGCCCTCGCGAAAGCTTTTGACCGCGGCGTGTTTGTTGTAGTGCGACGCGTATGATGCCTGCTGCTTGCCTGTCGTAAGCCCTGCGGCGTCGGCCGCCAGTTCGAGCTGTGTTTTTAACTCTTTTAAGTAGTCCGCAGGCGCATCTGCCAGCTTCGACGGAATTTGTCTCTCTCCTGTCCAGCTAGTTTTCAGAATAGCGAGTGGCCCAACCGGGTCGCGGCCGTATAGCATGCGAAATGGCGACACGCCCGTGGTGTCGTGGGGGACTTCCCGGTATGCCCACAATAGGAAAGGGACGAATTTGTCCCAATTTCTCCCATCCTGCCTTATCACGTGAAAAAGCATGTTCTTAAAAACTCGGTTCCACCTCTCAACGGAGCCGTTACTCTCGGGGTGGTCAGGCGTCGAAAAGCGAGGAGAACAGCCTAGGCGCTCCAGAAACTCGCTCGTCAGCGCAGCGGTGAAGTTTGTACCGCAGTCGGAACATAGAACCTCGGGTACACCTGTTCGGCTAAACACGGAAAGAAGCGCTTCGCATGTTGCTTTAGCCGACAAAGACCTCAGACAAACCACCTCCGGCCAACGCGTGCACAGGTCTATAATGCACAAAGCGTAGCGGTGCCCCCTAGCCGATGGTGGGTCGATCGGACCGATTATGTCGACATTGACCTTTTGAAATGGCAGCTTGGGCCGTGTCAGCGGAACGATCGGTATGCGGTCGGTTATACGCCTGTCAGACCTGACCTGGCAGCTGTGGCAACGATCGCAGTGGTCGCGGATGTCTTGCTCCATGCCGGGCCAGAAAAAGCTGTACTTAATTCTCGCCTTTGTTTTACGAAAGCCCAGGTGACCGCCCCAGTATGACTCGTGCGCGAGCGCTAAAACAGCACCGCGGCGTGTCTGCGGAAGCACTAACTGCAGCACACTTTGGCCAAGAACTTTATCCTTGTGATACAGAAAGCCATCAACGACGCACATGCCCGCTTTCCCGGCTTTCGCATTTCGCCAGGCGTTACTCAGTGCATCATCGCCGCGCTGCTCCTTGCGCAGTCTTTGTGCGTCGCCGCTTTGCTCCGAGTTCTCTGTCTCGTGAGTGCTCTCCTCACCCTGATCAACGGTCACCCTTTCCTGCGCTGACTCGTCGACCGTCGACAGCTCGGCACTAACTGCAGCGGGTGGGCAGGCGTTCGTTTGATCGTCGGCGTTTTCTCGTGATCGTGTATTCACCGCAGCCACGTGTACCTCTCTGTTCTCCGCGTGTGAGGCGCGCAGCTGTTCCCATGCGTCGGCAGATATCAAGCAGTCCGTGTGGGCCAATCTGTTCGTGAGCGCACACATTACCGGCGTCGCGGTGTCGATGTCCTGGATCGGGGAACCCCACCCCTGTATCGCGAGAGGGACGACGGCGAGCTTCGCTTCTACCTTCTCGCCGAAGGCTGATACTAAATCTACGGTACCGTGTGGTTTGACGAGGTGCTCCGGTATACTGCTTTCTCGCAGAACTGTGATGTCAGCGCCTGTGTCGACAATCGCGTCTAGCCGTCTCTCCTCGCAGTTCAGCTGCACCGCCTGGAGTGTTGAAAGCCCCGGTTCACCGCCGCCGATTGAGACGCGCGCTGTTATTTTCTCTGAACGCTTATCGTCCTCGGCATTGCCTGTGTCCTCGCCCGCGAACGGACAGCGGTCTCCGGGATGCCTCCAGCTACCGCAGCTGGGGCACCCGCGCGAGCGCGACTGGTTCTTGCCTCCCGTGAAAGGCCTCCCCTTCGTGTACGTTCGTGCCTGGGTCTCCCCGTTTTCGGCGAACTTTTGCTTGTTCTGCCTCTCGAACTTTTCGCCCGTCAACTCTCCTTTGTTAACGACGCTAGTTTTTCTCCACGCGCTCCCATCCCCGGTAGCTTCCTCGAAATTCTGCAGCAGACGCGCTAGCTCTCCTGCCTTGAGCCAGTCCTCGCCTTCGCGCAATTTCACGTACTTAACCGCTTCTTCGGTCAATCCTGCCTTTATCTGGTCCGCGACCAAAAGTTCGACAAGTCGTTTGAAAGTGGAGGCGCCTCGGGCTTCTACATAGAAATTTAGATAACTCTCTACTCTAGTTACGAAGGTTTTCCATGTTTCCCCGCGCCGCTTAGCGGCTGTGATAAAGCGCCTCTGGTACTCGGCCGCTGACAGTTTTAGCTCGTCTAACACGACGCCTTTCAAAGTATCAAAATCCCGATGTTGCTCGGGTGTAAGCCGCGTGGAGAGGTACGGCACGCGCTCGGCGACTAGTGGGAAAATGATTCGACCCCAGAATTCCCTCGGCACGCCGTACGCCTCCAACGAGCTCTCTACTGACTCGAACCAGACGGGTACTTCCCCGTCGGCAGGAAATTTTGGGAATGCCCCTGACATCATTTGTGCATAGTGCCCGAGGAGCTTCATTTGATCGCTCCGGGACGTCGAATCGCCCCCGGCGTCTTGCGTTCGCGGTGGGCTATCTCTTTGAAGTTGAGCGATCTGCAATTTAATCTCGAGCGACCGCCGTTCTTCTTCGGCGAGCTTGAGTCTGTACTCCATTTCCTTCTCGGAAATGGAAGGGGCGGGCGTGTCATGGTTTTGGTCACCCCCACCGTTCCCGCTCTCATTCCCCAGCATGCTTTCGCGGCGCTTGTCGGGGTTTAAATGCCCGTACCTAGTGAGCATATAAGAAGGCCAGCCCAAACAACACAGAGCTCATCAGGAATGTGGCAGGAAAGGCTCACCATGGCACTCTGTTGTCGGTAGTGTCCGCCGCTGTGTCGGACTTGAATCACCGGTGCTCTCGGCGCTGGCGTCTGTCGTCCTGGCTGGATAGCTGGCCGGCGTCGCGTCGGTGATCGGTGCTTGGATGTCAGCCGGAAAGCCTCTCAGCGTGGTCCTGACGGGGCCGGCTGCTCCCGGCGCTCACGATGCGCTGCAGGTGAGGCTAGTTGCTCGCCGCTGCTGCTGCTCCAGAGCTTGCAGCTATTTCGTTGGGCCGTCCTTGTGTCGCCTTGTCCCAAGGGCTCGTTCAGTGGTCGTTCAGGGAGCGGTGATCCTGTGCGACTGCGCCAGTAAATTTTCGTCCGAACTCGGTATACGGTTCGGACTAGGTTCTTGGTGGCGAAGCAAAGCCGGGATCGTTGCTTCGCGAGGATGATCACCGCCGTCTTCGTGACTTTACTCCGGAGGAAGACGCCTTCACCCGCTGGACATTTTACCAATACAACTTTATGTACACAACTGTTTACAATTCAAAAAGACAGCAAAAAAAAGTATGACCCGCAGTGGGGCCTAAAGCGGTCGTGCCGGTGTCTAGCCGGCCAGCTCTTCTTGTAGACTCCAAAGACCCCGCGTCTTTTCCCGGGCGCTCCTTTTATCCTCCCGTCCTCGCAGTTTCGTGGAAGGAGCAGGTGAGGCAGAGTAAGCTGAGGCGCCGTTTCTCGGGAATCCGTCAGGCAGGCAAGGAAGGGGGTGCCACGTCGAGCCGGCTCCGTTTCTCGGGAAGACGTTACCAAGGAGGAAGGGGGCGGGGGATGTCACGCCGAGCGCGACCTTACACTCCTTATAGCATCACCTGGTCGGTCGTCGCTCCATGCGGCGTTCCCCCGCCGTCGCGTCTCCCGTATCATTCAATAGATGGCGCTGTCCCATAGAGATGCACGCAAACTGCAGTTGGGTGACGACGTACTAGATGGCGCTGTCCCATAGAGATGTGTGCAATAGGTGTGCAAAAAAAAAGAAAAGGAAAAAAAGGAAAAAAAGAAGAAAAGAAGATAAAAAATGAAAAAAAGAAGAAAAAGAAAAGAAAGGAAAAAAAAGCAGCGGCACCCTGCACGCTAGATGCCGTGCAGTAATCAAAGCGGCGTATCGCTTTCATTACTGCTGGGCGAAACCAGTGAACATTTCACGGTGTAACCATGATTGCGTCAGGAGCTTCGCTCAAGCTCTTCATCATTCACCCGTGGATATGCTGTATTTTTTTTTATCACAGACGGTTAACATCAATAACAATTCAACGTAACATTTGCTTGCTAGACATACGTTTACGAGAATTACAAAACAAACTTCAGTTACATGGAAACAAAACACGAAATGATATCATACACCGAAGATGAAGTAATATTAGTACTCAACAGATGTACTGAGCGAACAGATAAGGCGTATGCCGCCAACCACCAGTCTGGCGCAGCTATTCAAGGTCATTAAATAAGAAAGTTTGTAGCGGATAGCGAAAGAAGTGTTCAGGAAATGTCGCGCATATCAAGGCAAAACGCGTCACTCGCCGCACCTCTACTAGAATTCTCAGCGAACGCACATTTTTGTAGTACCCTCTGAAATCTGACCAGATAATTTCTCGCGCAGCAATGTCGAGCTCCACGAAGCTTGTATGCAACCCAGAATGAAGCACATCTCTGCAATTATTCCGTCGAAAGTCTTTTATGCCTCAACAAACGTAAAAAGCTATCGTCGGCGGCGTCGACGTCAACACGAGTGATGGCGAAAAAATCGTCACGTGACGAGGTCACAATGTGGTGTGATCATGACGTCACGGATTTCCAAGAAGGGAGGAGGAGAAGAAAAAAGGAAGGACAGGGAGGTTAGCCAGTTCTCAGACCGGCTGGCTACCCTGTACTGCGGAAAGGGGAAGGGGGAGTGAAAGATGATAGAAAACAGATGTTACAAAAAAAGAAGAAAAAAACGGTAAACGACACTGCTTAAAGTCTATCTCTGAGACTAGTTGTGCGCAAAAAGCGCAACAACGCTTTCAAAGCTTTCCGTGCCGAGGACGGTTTCGGCCAGTGTCCTAAGGTCTTTTCCTCCGACAATGGACGATTGTCAAGTCTATCAAACACTTTGGACAGTTCTTCTCTTGGTGCACTGAAGCGAGGAGGCTCACAGAAAAGACGGGCGATTGTCTCCTCGCAGCAGCTACAGTCATCACGTGTCGGACTGCTGGCTATTCCAATTCGAAATGAGTAGGCCTTCGTGAAGGCCACCCTAGCCACAGGCGGCACAGGAGCGTCTCCTCAGCTCTAGTTATTCCCGACGGAAGACGGAGCTGTAGATTTCAGCCCAAGTTGTGAAGACGGGCGTTGGTAAATTCCGTCGAGTTCCACTGTGCCAGGGTCAGTTCACGTGCAAGTGAACGAAGCCTTGTTGCGGCGTCCGTTCTTGACAGCGGTATAGCTGCACAATGGAGAGCATCATGGGCAGATCAGGCGGCTTCATCACACGGTCATTTCCGTAGATACCGCAATGACCGGTATCCACTGATAGGTTATGCTGTGCTGCTTCTCAATTGCGCGGTGATGAAGTAGTCTTATGTGAGCGACTAACTGTTGATTTGGTCCATGACGATATGGGGACATAATGCACTGGAGCGCTGCTTTGGAGTCGGAGAAGACTGACCACGCCTGTGGCGGTTCTTCAACTAAGAACTCTAGAGCAGCAAGGATGGCGGTGAGTTCTGTAGCCGTCGATGATGTCAAATGCGATGTCTTGAACTTTATGGTGACGGATTTCTCGGGTATGACCACTGCCCCTGCTCAGCTTGTAGAAGAAACTGAACCGTCAGTGTAAATGTGAAGGCGTCCACTGTGTTTTTCATGCAGGAACAATAGAGTGGCTTGTTGTAGGGCCAGATATGACGAGTGTTTTTTTCTTTTGTATACCGGGAATGGTTATCAGGGCTTCCAGCGGATGTAGACACCACAACGGCAACGGCGGTCTTGCTGCGTGCGCGACGTTCGCGGGAATCACTGCGTGATGCGAAGCAATAATACCGCTGAACGCACAGTGTGGCCTAGCAGCTGGAAGTGAGGCGAGGTGGTGTGATGGAATCCGGGCGGCATGTCTTACGTGCATTCTTAAAGCATCGACGCGAATGTATGTTGTCAAGGGGTGATCACGAGCGATGACGACAGTCGCTGCTGAGGACGCGCATCTCGGAAGCCCAAGGCATGTCCTCAGTGCTTGAGCTTGAATCGACTGGAGTACGCGTACGTTTGTTATTCGGGTCCTGCCCAGTACAGGTAAGCTGCAGCGCATGAAGGCGAGGAAAAGTGCAGTATACAGTTGAAGCATCGCTCGTACAGATGCACCCCACGATTTTCCCGCAAGAAACCTTAGGACGTGTGTGATCATGGCGAGCTTCTTTTTCATGTAGGCAATGTGGGGGCTCCAGGACAAGTCGCGATCTACGATTACTCCCAGGAAACGGCGGGTCTTCACATAGCTGATAGTGCGCCCATTGATTTTGATGACGTATGGGGTCATTACCTTGCGCGTAAACGCAACCAGTGTGCATTTCTCAGACGACAGTTCCAGTCCCCGTCCTTGGAGGTAGTTTGTCGTCATTGTAGCCGCTCGCTGAAGCCTGGCTCGTACGTGTAGACGCGTGACCCCTGACGCCCAGATGCAGATGTCGTCTGCGTATATTGACAGATGCACAGACCGCAGAAGAACGTCAACACGACCGATGAGCGCAAGGTTAAAGAGTATGGGGCTCAGGACTCCACCTTGATGTATGCCGCGACAAGCGCAACGTTGCGTTGTTGTACCATCTTCTATCTGAACAAAGAAGGTTCTGTCCTTCAAATAGCTGTAAATCCAGTGATAGACGCGGCCCCCCAATCCAATTTTACCCAAGGCGTCCAGGATCGCTTCATGCAATACATTGTCATATGCGCCTTTCACGTCCAAGAACACTGCCGCACACAATCTCTTTAGGCCTTTTTGTTGCTGGACAGACGTGACAAGGTCAATAACATTATCTATAGAAGACCGTCACATTTCTGACGTCATCATGACATCGCTATTACGTCACATAACGTGACGTCATGTGATGACGCCATCAAGTGATGATATTTTGCATCACTCGTGTTGACGTCGGTGCACCCGGAATCGGCGCACCTTTCGCCAAATGTCGATGTCATGTGATAAAGTCATGACGAGTGATGCAAGAAATCGTGACGTAATAACGACGTCATGATGACATCACATGACATTGTCGCTTGGCGAAAGGTGCGTCGATTTCGGAGGCACTGCAAAACCACAGGAAGTGCAGAAAGCTTTCATTACCCCCGATCCCGGAGGCAGTGCAAAAGCACGTTGGGTGCATAAAGCTTTCGGAGGGGGAGATCAATACATCGACTGGGAAGAAAAGGAGGAGATGGCTTTCGCCTTCGAGTCGTGATAGGCGAATGCATAAAGAACCTTTGTGAGTGTTTACATTTTAGGTTGCGACGCTGCATTCCATCAAAGAAAACCGATATCACCTACGCAAGTTTCCATGAGCCCGCTCGCAGTCAGATGGGGGAATGCATCGACCCTCACCATCAACATATTCTGTTTCCACAGCATGAGAAAGGCCCCTTCCAACAATTTTCATTTCCCCGTCCGGATGATCACATCGCCTTTCCTCCTTTCTCCTCGTTAGTTAATAACAATCGCGAGGGAGGTGGCGCCATCTGCGCAAACTGTTGACGTCTATCCGCGGCTTCCGCCGACGTCATTGAGACGGCCACGTTGCAGTACCAGCATGGAGGGAAGTTTGGTTCATAACGTCACCTGAAGGACACCGGTACATCCCACGCGTGGTGTGTCGTCATTCTGACACACGGACCAATCACATTGTAGCAGCAGGTTACCCGCAGTAGTGAACATGCTGCGTTTACGTTATTGTAACCGCCTTGTTGTGGTACCAGTGCGCAAAAAATCTGTGTCGGTGACGTCACGAGAAAGATATCAGTGCGCTTTTGATAGCTCGTTAGCCATCTCCAATTTACAAGCTTTTCCGCGCAAGTTCATTTCCCAGCTTTTTTTGGATTATTTGGATGTGAAAACGTGAGAAAGTAGGCTGCAGTAGTGTGGGCTATCCTGATATCGTGAAATTGATATCGAATCGACGAACAAATAAGAAAAGGAAAAAAAAAGAAAACGATCAAATTTACTCGTTACCCCGTTCCCTCACTCTTTTTTTTTCCACGCAAAATGTGACCCAAGTGTGCATTTGGGTTGTGCACGCATTAAACTTTCAGGTGCGAGTCAACGCTCGTGTCGTCCTATTCTTCGTCCCTCGTGTGTGCCACGCTGCACATTCAACCAAATATGATCAACAGTGCTGAGTACTCACACAATCGCCAGCTTACAAAGAATGCATTTGTAGACAGAATAAAAGAAAAATATCTATGACGGTCACCCAGATAATCCAGATTACCGCGGATGTAGTCTAACAAACATTATTCATGCATATAAAGGCAAAATTACCTGGGCTATATCTGTTAATATAAAAGGACGATGAAGAGAGATACTGATGCACCTTACGCGCAGTTCACTTGGTTTATGTTAACCAAAATATCACCGCCCAAGCACACAGTGCAAATGGTTGCTGAAACTCGAAGCTAAAACCCGGCGAAGCTGGAACCCGGTTTTTATCACTGGGTTAGTGCCGAAGGATCAATAAAGTCCCTTTTTTTTTTTTGCAAACCAGTTCTGCGGAATCCCACAAGGTGGCGGAAGCGTTAAGAGAGGGAAATTGAAAACCAGCCGTTTGCAAAATATGAGTCCATGTGCTCCGATTTATCGATGAACTCGCCCTCGCGCTGCCAATTGCTAGCATCCTGGTTAGCTCAATTGGTAGAGCGACCCCCCTGGAAAGGCCTTGATCCCGGGTTCGATCCCTGGACAAGAACGAATTTTTCGGCACCTAAGAAGCTTTCTTTCTGAGAAATACGTGTGAGTTTCCCTGTGTATTCGTGCTACAAACGGGTGGTTGTCAATTTCCCTTTATCAATATAAGGTCTTTCTCAATCATCGGTCCCGACTGACCAGAAATCGTAATTGGTGCTGGCCGCCCATGTGTTCCCATCTCCATTTTTAGTTGACCAGTGGTGAGTAGGGGTGCTTGCCCATTGTTGTGACTCATACGCGCTAGGATTTCTTGCGTGCGTAGGACGGGCGAATTTCGATTTCGCCTAGCCGTACACAGTCTTGGCTTGGTGTTCCCGACGTGGGAGTCGCCCTCTGCGCGCTTGGGCACGTCCCGCAGTGCCTCAATAAGGTTACTTCAATCAATCAATCAATCAATCAATCAATCAATCAATCAATCAATCAATCAATCAATCAATCAATCAATCAATCAATCAATCAATCAATCAATCAATCAATCAATCAATCAATCAACAGCGTTGCGGAAAATTAGCGAATTTGCACTAAGTTGCGTAAGGCTGGGCCGCAGCAGTGCTGGTGGGCACGTTTCAGCTAATCTTGTTAACATCTGTGCAGAATGCTCGAGCGCGTGCCGGTTCATGATGATGATAATTTTCTGTCTACGACACGCGGCAAACCACGACCATAACAGCTGTGCTGTAAAGTCGGAAAGCGCGCACACTGCGCGTCTCTGATTTCAGAGCTCTCACAGCCCCTTTTCCGAATATTTTGTTTCGGCTCTTCCATTAGACCCACCAACCTGACAATTCAATTACAAGAGCGAGCAGCTGCCGAGTCTCTCGGCCAGGACGAAAACAAAAAACAAAAGACGGCGAGCCATGGCCACAACAACACAGCTGGAGTTACGTGCCACCCACCGTAGACGCGGAAACGCCGCACGACGCTGCACGGCGCGCGCTTTGTAGGGGATTAGCGCCGCCTCGGGCAGTTATTGGCCAAGCGTAAACAAGGCGCGACCTGTTCTCGACGGGTGCTTTGGCCCTTTCGATAATCCCGGATAAAGCCGACCGATCGCGGACCCCTCCCCTCCCTCCCCCCTTTACCCGTAATGCCGAGCTTACTCGTCAGCCGCCCCCCTCCCCTCTCTCGCTTCCCTTTCCTTTGCCCGTAATGTCGAGCTTTCTCATCGGCTTCGGCTTGGCTGAGCTCTGGAAGCGAGTGCCAATCCAGACTGACGCCCAGAGCTGCATGGAGTCTATAGTTGGAGTCCCGTAGACACCCACGCAGTGTTGGAAAAAAAAAAGGAAAGCTGTAGTCCTCGAGCCAGAGAAACACCAAAACAAACCTCACAGTTATTCTCTCTGCCACTCTCTCAGCTTTGTTGATGCAAGCATGCTTGGTCTTGAATGACTACGTAAGAAAAGGCAATAACAGAAAAGAATAGTGACTGTGTGTGTACGTGTTTGCATGCTTTTATCTCTCTCTCGGTTGATCGCTGCCCCTCTACTTCTCTCTCTGTATTACCGGTAGTTTATAGCTTTCTCACCGGCTTCGGCTTGGCTTAGCTCCGGCAGTGAGTGGCATTCCAAACTGACGCCAAGCCACAGCACACTGTAGTCTGAAGTCCCGTGTACGCCCACGAAGCGTAAAGTGCGAGGAGCCATAGGAAAGCCGAAACAAACCTCACAATCACTCTTTCTCTCTCTCTCTCTCTCTCTCACACACACACACACATGGGCGTCGGCATGTTTTTGTCTTGGGGGGGGGGAGTGCAAAACCGGCGTTGCATCGCGGGGGGAGTGCTGGTGTGGGGGGGGGGGGGTGCAAGTACCACTTTTGCACTTCCCTGCCGACGCGCATGGACACACGCGCACTTATGTTAGAAGATCATAAGCTTCCCGCCCGCCCACACGTTACGTGGCAAGCCTGATCCTGACAGGCTACGCGAAGCAACGCTGCCTGTGAGTGCGTGTCTTACGTGTTTTCGACCGTACTACACAGCGCTGCCGGGTTGGCCTGCGCAATCGGCTTTGCCACGTGGCTTTCAGCTGATAAGCGGCAAAGCCCGTCTTACGACAGCGGATACGGCCACGTCTTCCTGTACGCTAGGATTTCCTCGCGCGGCCGAGAGCGGATCTCGGGAGGCTGCGTTCGCCGCATTGAAATGCATTCCGTTTCTCTCATTTGTGTCGAGATTTGCGGAAGCTCCGTCACGTCAAACTGACGTTGCGGAAGAGGAACCGGAGACAGGTGGCGGGCTGCTCTTCTCGCTCCGGCCGATCAACGGCGGTCGAAGTGGACATTGCACTAAACTGACAGTTCCAGAATAGCTCTGCTGGCTCCGACGAAAAGAAGTTACGCGTTTTTGCCGACGGGTTCGTGCGTCACGCGCGAATTACCCCGCGCGCGGCGGCGTTCTTTACATGTGCAAAAGAGACGTTGGAACGGGCGCGCTGCGTGTCATGTTTCATTAGCCGCGATGACTCGACCCAATGGGCGATTGCCACGGCTTCCGGACCGTGTTGCTACATAGAAATGTAACCACTCTTCCTTCTCACTCATCCCCCTTTCCTTCGCAGACACACTCGCAGAGACGGAGACGCGCACACACTCATGCGAGCACAGAAGCACCTATCACGGCCACGAACAATAAATTGACACGTATACGTCACCCTCAAGGCGCCTTCACACACGCACGCGCATGCGCACAGCACACAGACACAAGAAACGACACACTTGCGCGCGCACCCGCGTAACCCTTCCTCTCAAAAGCAACCTACGCGTGACCGACTACGATACTTCTGTTCGGCGCACACTTTGTAACATGTCGTAGCCTCCGAGATTATTCGGGTGCGAGGTGATCCGTTTGCCATCTCGGAGGCCACATATGCGCGCCTAACTTTGGAGAGTCCTCACCAGGGCGGCGCTGACGTCGTCGTCGCGGTTTATGAAAGCGAAGGCTGTCTACTGATGTCGCTGCGGCCCATAATAGGATGGATCTCTGTGTACCGCAAACCGGCACAAGCCTCAGGCGCAAGCGAAGTGTGTTCGTCCGTTCCGGTTGGGCTTGAAAATGCAACGAGGCCGAGATACCTTAATCAGTGGGATGAGTGGTTTAAAGCGCCCCTAAACCATTCTGAGTTCAAAGACGAAATAGCGGTTTCTTTCCCATCTTCACTACCCTTCCTACATTCGCTATCTCCTCCTTGCCACTTGTGTCTTCATAAAACACGTGGGCAATGTCAGCGCTAAGCTTTGAGCCTATCGGGATTTCGCGCGTTTTGGGTACGCGCTGTTATCTACATCTGCGCAGTCTAAAATGCCCAGAACGAAGTGATATATCAGTTTATCGCGCGCGATAGTCACGCAACACAAGGCAGAACGGGCGGGCGACTGCATGGCACAGCAGGGTATAGGAGACAAATCACACGTGAGATCCTTCGTATATGTACCAATCGAGAGCTTATTCCTGGTACATGGACTTAACGTGAGCTCATTTCGTCATGACATCCCGTGAACAGACTGCTGGCATCACAAATATCGCCTAAGAGACAGGAAACGCCAGGAGATAATAACGTGTTCGTTCTTGTGTCTTCAGTGGTTGTTTAGGGACCCTAGCGCTTTAACTGTTTCTAAGCGGCCGCTTAGAGCCGTTTCACGTCAGTAGCAACGCCAGCGTACATCATATGCAGAAATGCAGTTTTAATCTGCTCGTATACTTCTTTCCATCTGTGGATTACGGCTTACCCTCTGGGATAGTGTGCGGGAAGAAGATACGCTGGTATAGCGACATCCGAATATGTAGAGCCGAACCGGAGACACGCGAAGTTCATACTGCAGTTACTCGTGTGTTTTACGCAAGTGCTGGTGCAAAACACTGACTGTGAAATAACCGTAAACTTGCAGTACTTTCGTAATGTCCTATCGGCATAGGTCGGCAAACTAACTCATGTGTCGACTCAATCAGACTCACTCAGACTCAGATCGAGCTGTGAGTCTGAGTCTGAGTGAGTCCGAGTGAATTATATTTTGATGAGTCTGAGTCCGAGTGAGTCCGGTTGAGAAAAATTACAGTGAGTCTGAGTCCGAGTGAGTCGGGATGAGGAAACGTTTGATGAGTCTGAGTCCGAGTGAGCCCTAAAGGCAAGGTATTTTTGTGAGTGAGTCTGAGTGAGCTCCACATTTTTTGCCTACCTATGCCTATCTGCGACAACATTGATGAGAGTAAAGTAAGTTCAAATATGTCGTACGGTTGGACAAAACACCACAAGAGGACGCTACCAGCTCTGCTTGTGCCGTCAACCGGTGAACCGACATTCGCACAGTGTAAGAAGTTTATAGAATGGACTAAAACTCTAATACTACTACTACTACTACTACTACTACTACTACTACTACTACTAATAATAATAATAATAATAATAATAATAATAATAATAATAATAATAATAATAATAATAATAATAATAATAATATCACATGGTCCCTTACTCAATCACGCAAGAGGAAGGGATGGCGAAAACCTTCTTCTTCTCAGTCGACAATATTGATCCCCCCAGAAAGCTTTCCACACCTAACGTGGTTTTGCACGTGGCTTCGCATTGCCTCCGGAATCTGCGCACCTTTGACTAAGCAACGATGTCATCTGATGACGTCATGCCGTGTCGTCACATTATGTGACGTCTTAGTGACTTGATAAATTTTGGTAATCTGTGCCGTCACGATTACGTCATTACATGACGATGACATTTTTGCATCACTTTGTGTTAGCGCCGGCGGCAGTCACTTTTTCCCGTTTGATGAGAGAGAGAGATAAACATTTTAATGAAGCTGGAGATGTTTGCCTGGCTGTTCGCCTGACATGCTACTCCAGGTGCTGGGTGACGATTACGATATATACAGTGATAACCACATAACACATACAGTCACACAAGTTTACAAAGTTTCGTTCAGGCTCGTGGCCCGCAAGAAATTCAACAGCGCCTTCGTGGCACGTAGCGCACAGGTGCTGCTTTTCCATGGGCTCAGAACATGTCGCAACTCTAAGCACGATCCCCGTTGAAGATGCAAGGCCGCCTTCAGAGACTGTCTCTCTGATTCGTATCGCTTGCATTCACAAAGAACATGATGTAGATCTTCTTGGACGTTGCATTGGACGCACACTGGTGAGTCCGACAGCTTAATCTTGCTCCTGAAGTAGTTGGTGTATGCGACGTTTAGCCTGATGCGGTGCAAGCATGTTTCATCTTGTCCGTTTAGGTCTCGCGGCATATCGAAGTTACACGATGGGTCGATCTTGTAAAGTGGTCCATACTGGTGATTAGCATCTGTCCAGAGGGATCGCTGGAGCCGCCAAGCGTGTGCCGATACGATTGTCGCGGCATCTTTTCTCGAGAAAGGTATCTCGATTATTTCTCTCGAGGCGTCATGTCCAGCTTTGGCAGCGTCATCAGCTTGGACATTGCCTTGTATTCCATAGTGGGCAGGTATCCACCGCAGAGCAATGCAGTGATGGAGGTCGCAGGCTTTGTTGCATAGATATTTGATGTCCATGACGAGTTGGTCCTGCGTGCGTGGAGACTTCAGAGACTGCAGCGCCGCTCTTGAGTCGGTGAAGATGACCCAAGACTCAGCTGTCTGATCTACAATGTAATTAAAAGCAGCCCGAAGTGCAGCCAGTTCAGTCGCTGTAGATGAAGTACGGTGACTAAGAGTGGCAGAAATGGTGACATTGCCAGATGGAATCCACACACCAATTGCAGACGATGTAGGTGTAACAGAGCCATCAGTGTAAATATGACGGTGAGCCCCGTAATTATTTTCCACGTGCTGTAGGGGGAAATATGTTAGTGCTGGTCCGGGTGTACGTCTTTTGTTCGTGAACCCAGGCACTAAAGTGATTATTGACCACGAAGGAATTTTCCACGATGGCTCCGTAGGCATTGATGCGCTTTGATAATGCAGCGGGAGCAAGCTCCGCACCACAAGACCGCTGTCTGAAGCAAGCGGATGACCCGGCACTCTGGTGGCATAACGCAAGTGAACTCGAAGAAACTCCTGCTGCAGAAGCACTGCAGCTGATAGGCGTCTGCTTTCGGCAAGGGTTCCAATACTTGATGTGTTTTTTGGTAGGCCAAGGCACACTCTCAGGGCTTTCGCTTGAGCTCCAGTCAGCGCTTGTATGTTGGTTTGTGAAATGCCATGTAACACAGGAAGGCTGTATCTTAGAAGACCTTCACAGAGAGCCGTATACATTCGCAGCAGGGCACTTACGGAGCAGCCCCCGGCGTTGCTTGATAACATGCGAAAGATGCTCGCGTATGATGCAACTTTTTCCTTTAATATTCGAACTTGTGGCGTCCATGTCATTAGCCTGTCGATTGTCACTCCCAGAAACGTATGACTTTGCACATACCGAATGGAAGAATTCGCTACCTTTAAAGGCCAACTCCGGCGATTTTTCGAGGTCGATGGATCTCAATGAAATTCGCTGGGTACGTTCCTTTGAAAGTTTCCGTCATTTATGCCAAATTACAGGCTTGAGACACGCGCAGATTGTTTGCAAATGAATTTTAAAGATTGTCTGCAAACGCCCTCCCGGTTTCCCACAATTATTGGCAACATTGCGTCTGTGACGTCAATATTGTTAAGGCGACGGAAGTGACGCAGCCGAGGGCCCCGCTAACTGTCAGTATCAGACGCGCCACTGTCAGTCGCAGACATTACAGTTGATGCGCGGCGTGCTCACCTCTCCACTGTGCGCCTGCTCGTCCCGGCTGTCACAGTTTTCATACTCCGCGCCGGCGTGACCGGCATGCCTTGCACGACTTCCGGTTCGTAACAACTACTACGTCAAACGGAGACAGTACACTTGGTCGGGTTTCGATTTCTGTATTGCGCCTTCTTGCTTATTAAAAATTATTTTCGAATTTGCTGAGCATTTCTGCTATCGGGCGCGTGACAAGAGTGTCTCAGGAACATAAAGGCACCATTACCCTGACATGGTGAAAAAATCGCCGGAGTTGGCCTTTAACGTATAGCGCGAAACATCACGCCTCGTAAAAGCAACGGCGGCACATTTTTCTGGTGACATCATTAGACCTCGCCCGAGTAAGAATTTTTCGATTGAATTGAGAGCTTTTTGTAGTCTTGCTCGTAGGACACGTCTGTTGCGACCACTGCTCCATATACAAATGTCATCTGCATAGAGAGAGATTTCGACCGATGCAGGGATGCACTTCTCCAGTCCAATGAGAGAGATGTTGAATAAGGATGGACTTAGAACACCGCCCTGGGGAACTCCTCGATGCACTGTGTGCGGGGCTGTGTCACCTTCTTTTGTGGACATGTAGACTGACCGATCAGTGAGGTAGTCCAAGATCCAGCGGCACATACGACCGCCAACTCCGACAGACTTCAGGGCGTATAGGATGGACTCGTGAGTCACGTTATCGAACGCTCCCTTGATGTCGAGGAATACGCCGATAGTGATGTTGCCCGTAGCTTTGTTGAGTTTTACGCAGTTAATGAGACGAGTCACATTGTCGATGCTACTGCGGCCCTTTCGAAACCCTGACATTTGTGGAGGGTATGCATTCATGTTCATCAGCAACCAGTCCAGGCGCATCAATACCATCTTCTCCATAAGCTTTCCTACGCAACTGAGAAGAGCAATGGGACGATAGGAGTTAAGGTCCGTTGGAGACTTGCCAGGCTTGAGAATAGGGATGACACGAGCTCGTTTCCAGCAAGGTTCAAGACGCCCAGCTGGCATTGAATGTGGCAAGAAGGTGCATCTTCGCCTTGTCGCCTAAATGCGTTAACTCAGCGTAGCTAACGCAGTCAGGTCCGGGAGATGACGCCTTGTTCACCAGGCATCTGATGAGGTCTTGCCTTACTAGTGAAAACAGCAATAATCGTGCACGTGTGTGCTGCCTTTCCTGCTTTCTTTTATTCTCGCGTGAAATATATCTCTCACCCTTTCTCTCTCTTTCTTTCTCTCTGGGAGACTTCTCGTTACTCCTGTCATCATTTGTACTCGGGGTCAACCTAAGGAATACCAGTGCACTACAAACTGCTCAGGTCTTACATTTGCAGCCGGTGCCCCGCATCTACCTTGTATGTGCCCTCGGAAAAATACAAAACCCAGAATTGTGGCTAGAAATGTCAACTTTAAAAAATGTGTCCTGCTTAATACACAATTAACAAAGTATTCTACAAGTCGCATTTGCAATTTACCCGCACGTGCTCTTATATTGAATTTCATCGCGGTGCAATGTCGCTTGATGACCCAGGAGGAAACAATGAAATAGAAACTTTTAGTTGATCGAATGTGGTTAGAATAATTTCATTAAACCAGCACTAAAATACGCAGTGGAAACTTGGGGGATAATAAAGAGAACTTGATAAAAGGCCGAAGACCATTCAAACTGGAGCGACAGAACAAAAATCGATATGCAGCCGTGCGTGTTGCTTCGCCGCACCAAGACTATGCAAGCGGAGAAGCTAACTTTAGGAATGATTTTTGTTTTGTCGATATCGCAGGCATGCGGGTACAGACGTGCGCGTGTGTTTGCGTGCTAAACTTGAGCACCTGTGGTGGCACGGTTTAGTACGGGTATAAATGACGAATAAATAAACTCGTATAAGACGTAACCTAACGAGTCTCTTGTGGTTTCCAAAGCCGAATCGATTACTCACGTGACAAGCAGTGAGCATTTCCGTTCGCTAAGAGCGTATGCAACACACACTTATGCAGAATTCATTGACCATAGAGCATGCTGAAGGTTGACGGTTGCTGCTAACATTCACTAATGCCTTCGTCATTTCTTAGTTCCTTCAGACGCCACCTATGAAGAACTGTCTGCAAATGCGTCAAACTGACACAACATTACTTCAAGGCACTCGATACAAATCAATCAATCAATCAATCAATCAATCAATCAATCAATCAATCAATCAATCAATCAATCAATCAATCAATCAATCAGTTTACTGTGTAATATACATATAATGGCTGCTTATGGTTATACAGGTAGGACCCCAGAGCCGATTCAAGGGCAGTTGCAGGGGTCCGTTTTTGAACAGTAGTAGTTATTCTATTGCAAATAATAATAATAATAATAATAATAATAATAATAATAATAATAATAATAATAATAATAATAATAATAATAATAATAATAATAATAATAATAATAATAATATACATTCATTTATGTGTTTTATAGTGATTACTTCTAATTAAGTTTTACTTAATTACCTATTTATTCCGAAATCATTCATTTTCTGTGTTTGCATAGATGGAATCATATATCAGAATATAAATATTTTGAGTTATGTTCATTTGGAGCAACGGAAAATTATACATTTGACATGGCCCGCGCAAAGCGGCACGCTGAACGACTCCTCGAACATGGTAGGGCCTTCAGCGGAGTGATCATATGCAACAGTACACTGCAAAGTGAAGTTAAACAAAGACACATTCATTAGGCAGGAAGTTCAATTCCTTTAAACCTCAATCTAAGTTGCTCTTTCTTATCCACTAGTCGACACAACCACCATAAACAAGTGGCCTACACAATCGTCTACACTGCGTTTCGAAGGGTTAAATTGTAACCAGTGGCAATTATGGAGTTGACGTCACCCTAGAAATCTATGAAAGCGTTATTTAATTTTTTTAAGTGGCCGTACCCTATCAGATAGACTATGATTATTTCGCTCGTCAAAAACGGCTATTGAGCGCTGTTTTTAAATGCGTAAGCATTTCTATGCCGACCCAACGATAAAGTAGTCCACCAGTCGAGAGGGCGTTGAGGGAAAGGGCAACGACGGCGGTGAAGAGGAGGAAAAAATATCAGAGGCGGTGCACGTACAAGTGGCACCACGTTCGCATGCAGCGCACTCGCGCGCCTGCTGTGCCTCGTTGCATGGGATCAGAGATTCGTTCCACATCGTTATGAGTCCAGCTATTCTTTTGCCTTCCAATTATTAAAAAGTTCCAAGGATCGGACGTTGTTTATGTGTTTAGAAAAAGTCACAGTTTCGCCGCAACGGCGAAGCAATGAATGCGATAGCAACAAATTGGAATGTAACGAGAAGAACGGAAAGCAGCTCGAAATTGTCAGCGCGTCGCTCGAACCCAAAGGAAGAACGAAAAGAACGCACTCAGGACGAGCGCGAACTACCATGCGTCACAGCTCGATACTTGAAGTGCACTGCTGAAACATAAAGCAGGACGCCCGAAACGAACGAACAGGTATACACAGGACGAGCGCGAACTAAACGTCGCAGTTGTTACTTATTTCTGTTTGAACAGCGCGCTCCTTTCGCAAACGCGGCCGCTGTTGCGAGCGAAGTGACCGTCGTACGCTCGCTGACTTCAGCGCGGACATCGCGGGGAAAGCACAAGACATACAACCCTCCGCTCTACCCTGCGCCCGCCCCCCTTCTTTCCTTGAGATAAGAGCACGAAGGCGACCACGCCCTGTAGGGCAACGAGCATCGGCGTGCTCCTCGCCCAGCGCGCTCCTCGCGCCATCTCGCTGATAATGAAGAAACGCTTATAGGCGCCTGCCGTCTCTGAGTCCGGCCAGCGGTAAAGCGTGTGTATATAACGCTCGCCGTTAGCTACGTGGGCGATCTGCGTTCCGTGGCGTAGTGGCTAGCGCTACGCGCTGCCGAGCGAGGGGTCCCTGGTACGATTCCGCGCTTCGGAAGCATTTTTCTGAATTTTTTTTCTTTGGGGCGTTTATATATATATATATATATATATATATATATATATATATATATATATATATATATATATATATATATATATATATATATATATATATGTACATACTTATACATATACGGTTCATGACGGCGGCAACGGGGACGGACAAAAACCAGACGAGACTGTCCATATAATTGCTATCGCAATAAAAAATTCATGAGTTCCCTCCCTATCAGGAAAATGGAGGCAAGCGCATCTTGACGCCTGCGTGCCTGACGTAATTCTTTCTTTCTTTCCTTCTTTCTTTCTTTGTTTCTTTCTTTCTTTTTCTCTTTCTTCCTTTCTTTTTTTTTTCTTTTTTTTTCTTTCTTTCTATGACGTTACGCAATGAGCCCTCATAACTTTTCTTCCTCCATGCCGGGAATTGGACCGTCATCCACGTGCTTAAAAGCTCAACGCTTCAGTTGCTACAGGCAACAACGACGGTTACGCGTTCATATCCAGGTAACAGTGAAATGCAGCAACGTGAAATGCCAAGTGACCTCGATGAAAGGTTAGATTGCCACAACAGGAACGGCTGATCGCTGGCAAGCCCACAATCGAGAGAGCATCGAGTATTCGTGAATGGCGCCGCTCACCCATGTGAGCGCGCACCTTCGGGGGCTGCATCTTCGTATGCTCGCCGGCGACGGGCTTTTCTTGCACGATGCCGCCGAAATCTGTTACGAAAGCTTCGCTTAAAAAACTCACACCATCTCCCGCTAAAGGGGACTATGAGGCGATGCGAAGCAGCGTTTCGCCATGTCGAGCCCGCGTTTCAGAGGGGGGAGGGGACAGGGGGAGTGGAGAGGAAAAGTGGAGAGCAGAGGGGAGTGGATAGGGAAAGTGGAGAGGGGACAGGGGCAGAGGAGTTGTGGGGAAAGGGTTTGCGCATGCGCAGTAAGGGTGGTCACGCCGCACACCACCACCACCGGATTGAACTCCGCCATAAGATGCTTCACATCTAATAGGAACGATTCAAAATACCGTGAGAGCGGCACGCTGTCTTTCTCAACTTTTAATGGCAGTATTTTGAAAAATGGTTGACGTGTACCTTGGGAGGGAGCAGACCGCAGTGGCAAAACTAGAGGGAGGGAGGGCAGGCGCGATCCAACTGCACTACTTAATCCCTACTCGGTGTATACCCACCGTACTTACATTGGGTGGCTGAAAGAATCTCATGCACGTTATTCAGCAAGAAAACCAATGACACCAGAGTACCTAAACAAGGGCGTGCGCATTTCGCACAAAGTTTGCATTCTTTACTTAGATCTTGAAGGTGTAAATGTAGAAAATGCTATAATGGATCAACTGCACATGCTGTCGCTTTAGGTGTAACGAAGTCTCAGCAACGTTCAGTGCATGCAATTTGGCAAACGTGTAATGGTGGAAGGAAACGTTTGTGAACGCTTTCGAAAGTCGAAATGTTTTTTATGTGTTTTTAAGGCCTTAGATGCCTCACCAAACGCGGAAAGTGGGCGTCGGCGTCAACACTAGCGATGCAAAAAATCATGTGATGACATCACTGGGCGCCAAAATTAGTGACGTCATAATGACGCCATAGCATGACATAGTCGCTTAGTCAAACAAAGGCGGGCCAATCACGGAGGCATTGCAAAATGACGTTGGGTGCAGAGAGCTTTTGGGAAAGGGGGGGGGGTCAATCCAATCGAGTGAGGAGAAAAAGAAAATGCGGGAAGCTTGCACTGAGTTGCGCGAAGCTTCGCCCTGCGAAGCTGCGTCATGGGAATCACAACGCCGGCGGCGATTGGATCCAGCGCGCCTGGCCGAAGAAGTGGCAGCCAAGAGACGGCGGCGGGTGAATTCGGAATACGCGCAAAGTTTGCAACTCTGAATGTGTGGAAATCGCTGTCCCTGAGCCACGGTGTAAGAAACTGTGGCGGTTGCTATGGTAACGGCTCGGCGGCGGCTGCTCCTCGGCGCGGGGGCGGCTTGGCTATTTTTAGCACTGGCAGGGCGCAGCAGGGTTTAATTGTTAACGGACGTCTTACTTCCATCTTTAACAGCTTCGCTGCTAAAAGAAGAATTTAGGTTTGCCGTCGAGTCTTAGACAAATGCATAGGGGAACATGCGATTTTTTCCCCTTCGTTTTTTGTTCTCCAACCTCGTTTTTGCTTCTTTCTTGTTTTCACAGTTATTATCCGCTCAGGCTTATCAATTTGCTCTTCAAAGAAAAAGTGGAGCCTTTATCGCATACACTTTCTTTTTCCTCTCCTAGGCGGACACCGTTCAAATAACGCCGATCGCGAAAATAACTCTGTAATAATTCATCCCTTTTAGCCGCATCCTGGCCCGAGCAATGCTTCGGCGTCGTAAAATTTCTAATTAGCGCCAGTGTGGTTCGTTCGCCCCAGAAGTCCGAGCAGTGCCCTTATTTAACGGCCCGAATTGTCATCCAATGGCCACGTTATCGAGCAGTCCTTTCTGAAAGAAGCGGCGACGCTAACACTGCCAAATCTGACGACTGCGGGAACCGCTTATAGAAACGCAGAGAGAAGTGTTATTGGAAGGACAATCCCGTCGTAAACGTGTGGCCTCGTCTAATTAGTGGCCCACGATCAGATGCCCTCTGTAAAGAAAGGTCCGTAACGTCTGTCCGGTTAAGTGCTCGCCACTACGCCTAGTGTATTTCGTCTTGGCGAGGCAGCCGTTAAAGCTTCGTACGTGGTTTTCACGGTGTATAAGCTAACATTAACCAGACACGCTAGTCTAATTCTCGGGGAGTGCTCCAGAGCTTTCAATTCCAACGTGTATATCTGGAAGGCAACCTGTAAAGCTGGCTTTTCTGTTACAACACTCTGCGTGAGGAGAAGCCACTTCCGTCGTCTCGCGGAGGGGGCTAAGCGTTTGAGCTCGGATGAGTTTCTGGTGATACATGTTTGTTCAGTGGCGGCTTTTAAGGGCGAAGCACCTCTGGGGTCGAGGCATGTCCCGTGTCCGGCAAGGCGGCGGCGTGTCTCAGTTTTTCACTGAGTCCGCTAGGGGCGCTGCGGAGCCCTAGGGCGTATCATAAATGTGACAGAACAATGTAAAACACATAAAAACACAAACCCTTTATACTAGTCATCGATTTCAACGTAGAAATTATAGACCTTAGGACCTAGCTTTGTCGTCGACGTTCACTGTCCGCTGTCATAGGGGTTAGACAACCGTTGCTATAGTCGAAACATATGTGTGTATGTGAATAAAAAAAGGTTTACAATAGACGAACAACAATCGTAATTTCGACAATACAATATAAAACACCTACAAGAACAAACCCTTTATATTAGTCGGCGACTTCAACGTACACATTATGGACCTTAGGATCGAGCTTTGTCATCGGCTCTTTATGTCACTTTAAATAGCGAGAGGACGCTGCGGGGCAAGTGCGTATGTAGCGCGTTCCAGACCACACATTCTCTTTCTGCCATGGATGAAAACGAACGTAAGCTGTAGTAAGGCACGGCATGCGGCAGCTCAACGGGAACGCTGACGACAAGCTGCTACTCCGGAGGCGAGTTAGCGGGAAGAGGCGGCAAAACGGCAAAAACAACAAACGGGAGATTCACGGTGACCGAATGATCCCCGGAGCTTCGCCCACTCATCGTCATTCACTTCGTGGATATGCGTGGATTTTTGTGAAGTCCCCCCCGCTCTTCCTCCTTCCCCCTTTTCACATGTTTCAATGGTGCGCCAATGTCACGCACACGTGACTGAAAAGAGTTCCACGCGTTTTTTCAGGTAAGGCTCTCCTGAAGAGAGGTGACTGCTCAGTTACATGAATACAACTAACACTACGCAGAATTGGTTAGGAACTGTGAAAGACGCAATCCTGGCGCCGATAGTTTACTTTGTCATTTCATATCAATCAGTTGTCTTAGTGCAGGTTTTTTTTTTTTTTTTAACAGCGGAGCTCCTTAAGCTCGCTGTTGGTCCGTGCGGCATTCGCAAAAACTCATCCTGTCTTTGTTTGAATAGCGTAGATAGTCTAAGTCAAGATTAGTGGCTAACTCTAGCTGAACTTGATTGATACTAGTTAAACTTATCCTATCGATCGATACCATGTGATAGCCAATCGATAGCCAATCAATGGCTCAAAATACATGGCTAAAACCTTGTAATGACAAATCGATAGGTAATTGAGAATCGGTCAATAACCAATTATAGATAATTACCGATCAGCACCGCTGTTTCTCTAGCCTTGCGCCACTAGTGCAAGCCACGCTAATTTTTTTCTCATGCTTATGTGTGAGTTTCTTTACTGATTTTGCAACCTGTGTACATACATACATACATACATACATACATACATACATACATACATACATACATACATACATACATACATACATACATACATACATACATACATACATACATACATACATACATACATACATACATACATACATACATCACAAGATTTACCTTAAGCCGACAACCTTCTTACGTCACAAGTAGCATTTAGCGGCATATTTGTCTTCGGTCAAGCACCGACCCAGCGAAGATATGGTTGTTTGGCATTGGCTCGTCTCCACCAAAATATGTCGTTTCTGTAATGACACGAAAAAAACAAATAGAGAGCGAGAGAGAGAGAGTTTTCGTGACGAGTCTTTGCCAAAGCTCGACAATAAATCTATCCCCCTAGCTTTGGAGCCCGAAGAGATTAGCGCTAATGGCGTTCAGGAACGCCGGAACGCTGACACGGTGCACCCTCGTAACAGATTCGGCTGTCGCTGGAGCTTCGGAGAGTGTCCAAATGTGAAAAAAAAAAAGGCGCTGCGTCAGCGCTAAGCTCCCCTTGACTCCTCGAACGAAGAGCGATGACTTCCGACAGTAATCGAAGGCTTCGTGTGCCACTGCCGTCGGATTCGACTCTCATGCGGAAGCTTCCGCTAAGCAGCGTACCCTTCTTACAGTACACAGCGATCGGCGCTACGCGGAACGGGGAGAGCATAATTGCGTTAGGTCCGCTCATTGGTCCAGTCGGTGAATAATAGAGCGTCCGATGTCACGTGTCACGTGACTGGGATCAGCTTTTCCAGAAATCAAGGCTGCCGCTGGTCCACGTACGCTGACCTCATTTGTTGCTGTTTCAGCAGTATACTTTCATTCACAATGCAGCGGGTTCTTTCTTTCTTTCTTTCTTTCTTTCTTTCTTTCTTTCTTTCTTTCTTTCTTTCTTTCTTTCTTTCTTTCTTTCTTCTTTCTTTCTTTCTTTCTTTCTCAGTTGCTCGGCAAGCTCCACTGAGCTTGCCAGCCATAGCGATCTGACCTTTCAGGACGCTGACCTTATGCACCCTACAGTCATGACCCCAGCCTTCTGTTGTCGTTTCGGAGCGTGGCCCTTACAAGGTTTCGAGGTTTCGCGTCATCCTCGTGCGTAACCGAGATTTCGAACTGGGGAGTGATAAAGGGAGCAGATAGATAGATAGATAGATAGATAGATAGATAGATAGATAGATAGATAGATAGATAGATAGATAGATAGATAGATAGATAGATAGATAGATAGATAGATAGATAGATAGATAGATAGATAGATAGATAGATAGATAGATAGATAGATAGATAGATAGATAGATAGATAGATAGATAGATAGATAGATAGATAGATAGATAGATAGATAGATAGATAGATTTTTTTCAGATGGGCCAAACGTACTTTTAGAAGAAACATATCTTAGCAGTTATCTTTAGTTACCAGTCGTTTCGACCGGTAGTCCGGTCTTCGATCATCAGCGTATAAAAGAAAAATTTGGTGGCAACCCCTATCCCTTTACTTAGGAGCCTGTTCGTAGCACTCGCACCACGGCGTTCGTGTTTTCTGGTGTATTCCTTGGGTTAACTTCGTGTTTCGTCGCGCTGCCGAAATGGATCTCGGAAGCCACGTAGAAAGAAGCGCGTGGTTGAGATGTGCTCCGCCGTGTGCTGCAACGATCCCAGCGATTCACAAGAAAACCCTTTGGTCTTTCAATGAACTCGTTCAACTAATTTTCAATAATTATACTGACAGTTAATAGACCCTTAGCTTAAGTAAACTTATGCTCCGATATCAGATGTGTCTAATGTAACTCTTAGGTTGAACCAGAACCATTGATGCAAGGCACGTCGTTCTGACTAAAGCAACGCCGACGTCGTAGCCGATGACTATAGGCCGCAACGACCCTTACGCCGTCCGCCTTTTTTTTTTTTTTTTGTACATAGCGCCGGAAGTGAAGAAACCTGAGCGTACGTGTTTCCTCGCTTGATCGGTCGAGCAACGTTTTTTGAGCCACGTACACGAGATCCAACGCGACGACGTGCACGGGCGTTGCCTTCGACAAGGCTTCTTCATGCGCGAAACTCTCAGCAGAGTGTTTGTGAAACCCCCGGTCGAGGTGTACGTGTTGACTCATGAAGCACGCACGCGTTTGCATCTACGCATACGCGTGAAACTCGCTGAAGGCTAATTTTATTGCCTGAAGCGATACATCATATCCTTCCTTGTGGTTGCGGCTCCGTGGTGCGGACGGCGAGATTCTGGGTGCGACTCCCACACGCCATGGGGGCTCCTCTTTCGCGGTAGCGGAATGCGACAGCGCCCAGAGGTATTTGTGCGTGTGTGTCACGCTGACGAAACGCCAAGTGGCTGAGATCAATTTGATTTAGCGAGGTGGTCGATTTGGGCTAGTTGACGATTTGTGATGTCGGGTTATCAGCAGAGACGAAAAACAGGGACGACGAATAATATAGAGACAAGTACAGACTACCAACTGGAAGCTGAGAAAATGGCGCGAGAAGCACGCGCATGCGTCTGAAACTCATCTATCGCCATCTAGGACAAAGAGCTTCAATTCCTGGCAAATGGTACGCACGGGAAGCGTGAGGGGGTGATACATAATCGCCTCGTGCATTTATTGTCAAGAGATTTTTATTTCTATTATAGTTTATTTTCGGCTAACTTGCGCACTTTATTTTCCTTTCTTCACATTTAGTTACATATATAACGCGTTAGTAATAAATAATCAACAAGATGGGAACAAACAGCGATGAATAGGGGACGGTGATAAAACGGCATACGGGGCGCCGATGCCAGTCGTTGCCGTCTTAATGATGTACCAACCAGGCTAGTTGAGTGCACTCCTGTAACAAACCATCGGTTGGTAGCCTGCGCTTGTCCCTGTCTTCATCGTTATCTTTTTTGTCAGCGCTGTAGCCCTAAGGTCATCCACAACGATTTCGCTTGTAGCCCAAATATTTTTTATAGGGAGGACGTGTCGAGGGGGTCGGCAATCAATCAATCAATCAATCAATCAATCAATCAATCAATCAATCAATCAATATGTTATGTATGTATAATACAAAATGCGTGGACGAGCTTGTTTACCCGCTCTCGCGAAACGCAGGAGTGTCGCGCGTGAACGTAGGTCTTCTATGAACCTGTGATCTTTAAATATGCAAGATATGCAAATTCTGTCAGAAAAGAAATCATTTTTGTTTACGTTATCTTTTTCTTTTACGTGTACGCGTGTGCAAGAAAAACACAGAAGCTGTTGAAACCACAAAACGTGACGAGATTTAGCGATTAGGAAAGATCTAAAGACAGATAACAGCAAAGATGTTTTGCAATAGAGAGAGAGAGATAGTTCACAAAATAAAAGGCAAAGAGGCAAGGCAACAAGGCCGAGTACCGCTTGCCGGCCTTCGCTGCTACATCTTGCTCTACATGTCGTACAGTCCAGCGACACCGAATCGCTGTTGCAAGACGCGTCGCCAACTTGGCCAACTGCACACAGTGTGTAAGAAACTCTCAACAAAGCCGCTACACGAGGCGTTTTTCACTTTTTCACGACACGAATTCGTAGCTTTTCCTTCATTACGCATAGTTGCTTCCACTGTGTGGCCCGCTTTTGTAAGGAAAGACGGCTACATCTTGATTGATTCAAATTTCGAAATACGGGGGGCCGCTAATAAGTGTCTCTCTCGCATCGTATAATATGTATTAAGGGCCCGATGCGTAGTAGAGTCGCGCTTATAGAGGGACACACATCACCGCACGCCATTTGCGATTTCGCGCAAGTACTACAATGAGTTCGTTCCAACTAGGCCGGCTAGCAGTTTTGCTTAGATACTCGAGTTAGTTGAGCTTCAAAAGTCACGAATAAGGAAACACGAAAAAGAAAAATGAAGTGAAATCTCAACGAACGCGTAAATATGACTGCAATATTCCTTTTTACTTCCATCTCGTGATACAGAGGCGACGAGCAGCCACTGGCGTTGAAAGCGGATTTGGAGCAGAACAAGAGATTTCGTTTTGCGTGTTACCGCCCCTTACATTTCGCTGGAACTGGTGTATAAAAATCTATACAGCTTTCGTCGATATCTATCACGCTATCTATACATATATTTCATTCCGCACTGTCTAGACTACAGCCCAACGCGAAAAGAAAGAACGTTCTTTTCTTTTTTTCTTTCTTTCTTATTTCTTTCTTTAACAGCCGCGCACGATGGAAGAGAAGGTCGAGATGTACGCTCTCTACGCTCGGTTGGCCGGCTGCTTTGTGCCGCTCCCTTTTATATGCGCGTGTTTCCAAAAAGCTTTACCCGGTCAATACGGCTTCGCAGCACTACTTGTGATTCCTCGCTCGCTGAGAATTTATACCGTATGAAGTTTTTCGACGGCACACCCCCCAGATATATCTGCTAAGTAACGCACTCGGCTTCTTTTCACTGTAAAGTCAACTCGTCGAGCACAGCGAACGCGCTCACTGCGGATTTCTTCCTTTTTTTCCTTTTTTCTTTTTTTTTTTTTGAGGGCCGAGAGCCTCGCTCAGCCTCCTCGGCGGAGTGTTCCGATTCGTTGCTGCTAACAAAGCTGTCTAAATGGGCGAAATCAGGCGTGTTTGCCGAAAACTCGTCCGCTCAGGGAATGGTTACTGTTGTTCAAAACATTGACTCCGAGTAGATGAGAGCACGTGGGCAATGATGAAAATAAGAACATAGATAGATAGATAGATAGATAGATAGATAGATAGATAGATAGATAGATAGATAGATAGATAGATAGATAGATAGATAGATAGATAGATAGATAGATAGATAGATAGATAGATAGATAGATAGATAGATAGATAGATAGATAGATAGATAGATAGATAGATAGATAGATAGATAGATAGATGGATAGATGGATAGATAGATGGATAGATGGATAGATAGATAGATAGATAGATAGATAGATAGATAGATAGATAGATAGATAGATAGATAGATAGATAGATAGATAGATAGATAGATAGATAGATAGATAGATAGATAGATAGATAGATAGATAGATAGATAGATAGATAGATAGATAGATGGATAGATAGATAGATAGATAGATAGATAGATTACAACTGTCAACCTCACAGAAGGAGCCTTGTTAAGAACGGCTGTGTAAAATACAATACTTTATTAGATGCATATTTTGTCCACAGCATATTTTGTCCTCTGGTTCCCACTATTATGTTACAGCGTAAGCATGAATGCTGTTATGAGTAACGCTGTCGGTTGACCCAAGGATAATAAAACTATGTCTAACTTACTTCACTCATATACACTGATAATCTGAGCATTCGAAAATAAAATATCAGCAGAGGTACCGAAAAATTAGCGGGTCTGACGGCGTCCCAGCAAACAAAGATTAGCTCTTAGAAATTTACGAAATTTTCTTGTACACGGTGAATTCATAAATTCCGAGGGAACAGTGGGCTATACGCATTTAAACATCCCTCCATGTTTTCACGAGCTACTCGTGCTTGGTCTTTTCTAGTTAGTTGTCTCAAAACGATTTTTTTTTTTTAATTTCTGTTTCAATTATCATTCACATACTTTTTCTATTAGTATACCGACATCCGGTGATATATTCTTGACAGAGCTTTTTATTTTCATTGGTTCATGTTGTCGCTGTTCTTCTTTGGCTATGATACTGAGATATATCCGGATCGTGCATATCCGGCCCGTCTTCCGCCGATTTCACGCATATAAAGAGGAAATCGAAGAACAAGGATATCGTCGCCATGCACTGAAAGCACGCTCCACTCGCCGCGCAGCGTCAGGGAGTGCGGACGCTTGAAAGTGGCCTCCAAGCCACGGGCCAGGCCTAAAAAACCGCAGGCGAGGAGCCCCGTGCACTCAGATATCGATCACGTGCCTCCACGCGCGCACACTCTCCAGGCACCACGACCAGCTGGCTTGGCGGCTGCGTGTCCCGCCGTGGTCCCACGCTTTGATTGCGAGCGTCGTCTCGTGCGGCGTGGCCAGTGCTTCGTCCCAAAGATTAAATTTAGGCCGTGTTATGGTCGCGTATAATTTTCCCATACCATCGTCGTACGTCTGCACAGCTTCGCTAAATATTGAAGCCTTGGTGACGCGCACAACCATTGTTCTGATTCCGTTTTCTACTTGTTATTTTTGTACTTTGCAATTAGCAAATTTAGTACCCAGTTTCAGTAGTTAGCTAGCTCGCTGTTCACTGCTAACGTCTTGCCAGTTTCGTATCCTATCTGAAGGGAGGAAGAAATAGCCGAAAGGTCAGGGAGGCTAGCCAGTTCTCAGACCGGCTGGCTACCCTGCGCTGGAGAAAGGGGGTAACTGTAATAAAATGTAATAGAAAAGAGATGTTACAAAAAAAAGGAAAGAAGAGTAAAAAATTTGAAGCAGCTTTATTGAGTAGGTGTCGCGAAGACTTGATAAACAGCGTAACTGATGGCATCATGTTACCATTTGATTGCTTGGCTTTGTTCATAACTTTTAGTGGACCGGAGGTCAGTAGTGGGGCTTGCCCAATTTCTATGGCACATACCCGCCAGGAGCTGCGTTATGCTCCGCAGGGGTTAACCTTGTCATAAGACAGCTCCGGTGTTAAAAAAAAAAAAAGAGGAACGACAAAAGGAAAAGGAAGGGAGAGAAGAATACGGTATACGACATTGCTTCAAGTCTGTCTCACAGACAAGTTGTCCGCAAGAAACGTAACAACATTGTCAAAGCCTTCTGTGCTGAGGACGGTTTTGGGGACTGTCCTAAGACCCTTTCCTTCTACAATGGGGGATTGTTAAGCCTCGCCTAACGCTCTTGAAAGTTCTTTTCTGGGCACACTCAAGCGGGGACACTCACAGTGAAGGTGGGTGATTGTTTCCTCGCAGCCACAGTTGCCGCACGTCCGGCAGTTGGCCATTCCGATCCGAAATGAGCAGGCACTCGTGAAGGCTACTCCAAACCACAGGCCGCGCAGAAGCGTCTCCTCAGCTCCAGATATTCCCGACGGAAGGCGGGAAATGTGGTAAACCGCGCAAAAGGGCACGAAGCACAAGCGAAGAAACACACAGAACGAGCGCTGACCTAAGATTGAACGTTTTATTGCTTCGACGCTATATGAAGGATATTGGCGGGAAACCAACGACACGGGTAATTTGGAGCCTTAGTCACGATACATGGGCGGAAGCTGTCAATTGATTATGAAGGTTACAGAAGTTATCAGAAGTATGCAAATGCTCTGTTCCAGCACGGGGCATCATTAAACAGACTCCAGATAATGTAACTCCTCTTTCAACATTAGGAACGGTTTGCTTACGCAAGCGTGGCCCCTTTGGTTGATAGCAAGGGCCTTGGCTATTCGGAATTCGAACAATTTAAGGTCGTAGGAAGGTACACCAGCATACACAGTCGTCTGATCCAGTTATCTTTGCTTTGAAAGAACGTTAAGGATTAACCTCTTTCACGTCCTATACATTTGTTCGTGTCACGGTCCATGGGATTCTCAAAATTTTCTGACTGAGGAAAAAATAAATAAATAAATTGCGGTCCGTAAGCTTCCAGTCCTAGTTTCTCTTGTTCGTTTTCTCGTGAATGGCGTCATATCAAAACCATGGCGACGTCATCGACTAAGGCACAACCGTCATCACGCCGGACAAGCAGGCTTTCTTCCAACTCACCGAAAATTCAAGTGCGAAGCATTCTTCCTGTTTCTTTCTCGTTTAAACACTTTCCTTGCGCTGAAAATAGATTACGACTTGCTAGAACTAATGATTTTTTTTTTCATCTTTACAGTATATACATAGAGTTTCCTACAATAATTACTAGGGGGAACTGCGGCGCCGCGATTGTTCAGCCATCATGGGAATGATGGGCGGTACATGGATTTCTCTTCGTACTTGCAACTTTGTTTATTGTTGTTTTGACTTTTGTTCCGGATAAAAGAATTGTGAACCTCGCGAGCTAATCTGAATTGGTCAGCCTAGAAAGGTCAAGGTGGAGAAGTGGGACTGCTGAACTTTTGCTGACCTTCGTCTTGCATAAAGCGGCTGCAGGCCTCACGGAGCCGAAAGAACGAAGTTTAGGCACATCCATGTACAATTCATCATTCCCATGTTGGCTGAAGCGCCAAGCCACATACACTAGCGCCAGATATCCCGGTCGTGTAATATTTCGAAACTCTACGTATATATAGGCCAGGGCCCGTGCTCGCAAACAAAAGAACAAAGTTCTTACGCTAGAAACATTCGTAAAAGCAAATTCCAGCCAGTCGCGGCAACGCGGCGCCCCTTCTATGCCATTGCGCCCCTCCCTCTCCCCCACACCCACGCCTTTCTCTCTTTCTCCTTCGTTTTTTCCTCCTTTCTCTCCTTTTCCCGCGCGCGCGCGTGTCCACCGCCACGCGGCCCTCCGTCGCCGCACGCGCGCCCGCGGGCAAACGCCGGTACTCTTTTTTTACTCCACTTTCTTTCTTTCACTCCGGTACTCTTTCTTTCTCTCTCTTCTCCCTCAACCGTTTCCTTTTGATCCGCTTCTCCTCTCCACCGCGGTGGCCAGTTTGAACACGGCGGCAGCTGGCTCAGTCCGCCAGTCGCACGAGTGCAATCGTCAACCTCGGTTGCTCGCTCTCGCGTTGTCCGTACTCTTCTCTTAGGACAGATTGTGCGAGATTTTTTTTCGCGCGAAAAGGTGTTACTCCTGAAGGAGTTAGCCGTTTTCTTCGGCGCCGCCGGTGCGTAGAAGTGGGGGTAGGCGCGACAAAACCACACGTAACCTTCCCGGCAAGAAACGTGCCTCGTCGTCTCTCGATCGCCGACGGCGGCGCGGTGGTGGATTCCGCCGGCGCCGCCGCCGAAATTGACACTACCCTGCATCAGACGTCGTTGACATGGCCGTGATTGATACCGACGTAGTCGCGCAAGTGGCCGCTTCGTTGTCGTACGCCGAGACTGCAAGAAGAAGAATAATCGGTGACCAGTGTTGGAATAGCCGCCGCTGTTCTTCCCGCGAGCTTCTTCCTCATCTTCGGCGTGTCGATCAACGACGGGGCGACCTTTCGACAACGGCGTGGAGAATTGACAACGAAGACGTCAACTGTCATTCTTGCCGTGAACGGGACAGCATCTTCGTCGAGAGGTGAGCCCGGTTCGTTGTTTTCGAAATGGGGCCAAATTGGCGCGCGTCCGTGAATTGTTGCGCAGGGTGTGTGCCATCGTCGGGGGCGTGTTCTATGTTCACCCGTACACCTCATTTTCAAAGCGGATGTAAGCCCTAATTAATGAGCGAAGGGTATAAACAAGATAATAAGTTGAAAAATAAAGCAGGAAACGGAGTGGTGCAATGGGGGTCGTTGTATACGCAAGAATACGGTACATCGTAAACATAGAGGCTCATGTCAAGAAAGAAAATCAACGAAAAAGATCTAGGATGCTGGAGTGAACTAGAAGAGACGGCACCCGAATGTAAAAAAAATATAAATAAAAAATGAGCAGGTTACATGGTTACTTCAAGCCGACGCCGTTCCATGTGCGATACTAACGAACAGCATCAATGTCAGTGACATGAAGCAGCATGAAGTTGTCAAGCTGTTCTTTCTGTCATCTAATGGCAAACTTTTCCTCCATGCGTCACGTGCGTGCATGAATGATTAAATACGTGATCTAAACAGTTATTTTGAATATTTTTTTTGGCAGCTAAAATTGATCTTCTATCTCGTCGATTGCGTTTGGTGCATTACGATGCCTAGAGGAGCAAGATATCCCTTTAACGTCTGCATTCGTGTACATGTTGTTTTATTGTTTGTTTCCTCATTTATCTCACTGCGCAGATAGAATAGAAACAAAAGTAATAACGAATGTGAAAATTAACGATTTTTTGTGTGTGTATGGGGGTATATTTACTGGGACAACAAAAGTAAAGGTAGCTGCGTTGGAGTAAAAAAAAATAAAACATGCTGGCAGGCTTCCGACCTTGTGGAGCCAATTTGTCTATGTTACTGCAGCTTTGTCCTAAACGTGGGTATTATCTTTGGTGCGATAAAAAAAGTGGCAATGAAAAGCTTTTGTTGAACAATCACCGCAGTATTTTTATTAAATAAACTATCAAAGTGATTGAATATTACACAGCATGCTATAAAACCAGGCGTCCTGATTCGCAAGATTTGCCTTTTGTAGAGAACTCAATTAGTCGCAGTAACGGCTGCTTGTAGTCAAAGAATGCTACAAATGTAGGCCATATCCTCTAATGTGTGAGTAGTCTGTAATTACAGGGTTTCAGATGTGAGGCTCGCCAACACCGCTAGCAAAAGTGAGCAGCGAGGCCCGCCTTCTCAGCACCGCCGCCAACCTAAACTGGCCTCCGCCCACACTACCTGCCTGTCTATTATAATGTCATTTCCTTGTTAGCTCGTAGTCTCTGCGTAAATGAGTAGGTAGTAAACGAACGGAAGCGTGGGTGGCGTGGCTCGAACACTGTCAGTGTGGAATAAATGACGCTGTATGACACGTGGGCGAGGTTCGCGCTGAACGGGGAATTTTCGGGAACTGTCAGGAGGAAGCATTTTCTATTTTCTATGAATGTCACCGTAGACTCCCCCGCATGATTTTGACCACTCACACAATCTGCATTCGTACATTCTGACATGGTTCTCTGTTATTGCAATAACAGTTATATTGACACACCAGGCGCATTTTGGCCGTCGGTGTCGCCGTCATGTTCTGTATAAGGTCTAAATCGATAACATCGTCCCGTGCGTCGTATGTTTTGTGTGTGATTAAAAGCGCGCGAGAGCTGCATGCCGACGAACGTGGCTCAAGCAAAGATGAAACGAGCTTGGTATCACCGTCGCGCGAAAGGCGCATGGAAGGGGAGGGGGGGGTGCGTGGCTACCATAGAGGAACAAAAAAAAGATAGGAGGGAGCGCGCCTAGCGTTCACAAAGCAGACCTCCTCTGAAACCGCTAACTCCTCGTGCTCATGTCAATATTCCCATCATGCTCCTGTTTCACTTTATTTTTTGTCCTGGCTCGTGCGGAAAAAAAAAAACAAAAATTGACGAACGCGCGTCTAGCGTCCACAAGCCTACCTCATCCGACGCCAGCTTCTTCTTCGTGCTTCAATCTCTTGTCGAAATTCCCAGCATGCTCATTTTTTTCATTTTTAACGCTAGGTTTCAAGATTGTCACGTGACAGCTCCTTCCTGGTATTTTTTTCCCCTTCGTGGTGGCTACGGCTGGAGATCCTTACTTTGTCCAGCCGTGAGTGGACGCCCACGGTTGCGCTCTACGTGTACCTATGCGGCGGATCAGCCGACGACTCGTACATTTGGTCGGGTTGTGCTCTCATCGCAAATTTTGCGTTGAAGCCATATACAGTGAAACCTCGTTGATACATTTTTCGCAAGAACCGGAAAATAAAGCGTATTACGCATAATATGCGTATTGAAGCGTTTACGCTGGCCGTCGTGAGTTGAAGCCGTAGACAACAGCAGGAAGGTCGCTTCGATCGCTGTGCCTATAAAGCCACGCCTGATATTTTTTTGTGAGCATGCTTAGTGTGGTTCAGTAAGCCGTCGAAAGAGATTTACGCATAATCCGGGGCCATACGCGGTGTCCAGGTGTACGTACGCTCGTGGAATATCCCCGACCTGGGTTTATGAAGACTGATCGTTTTGGGCGGATCAATAAGCGAAGCCTATAAAGGCAATCTCCATTATTTCGGTAAGGAAAGAACGGTTCCGCGGTCTCCCCAAACAGCGCGTATGTGTACGACAGTAAATAGCCATGGTGAAAAACCATCGATATAAATCACGCGCCTGCTTCCTGCCGAACGCCATACGCTGGCTGGATGGGATAGATCGTTATAAGCGTATGCCATGGTGGCGTACAGCAGGGGGCGTAAAATTCACATAAAAACACGCAGAATTACATTAATAAGGTATGGAAACCATCGTCATCTCACTGATTACAGGCAGTGCTGGGGCCAAAGCATTCTGTAATTGGTTAAAACATAAGGGTTATGTATTGGTAAAGCGTAATGGTTAATATAAGCTTCGCCCACGAAACTGTTGTTCACCTGCCGTTCACCGCTCTAAGAAGATCTTACCAGCTGGATTTCGTTCGAGGCTCAATCACTTTCTCTCTGCTGATGTAAGTACTAGGCAAACTGTAAAAGTCCGTTGAATTCTAAGTAAAATATTATTTTTGCCCGAGATACTGCACGATGTCAGGATATTTGATCGAATTTGCCGGCTTATCTTCACTTACCCAGTTATCTATTCGGCATGACGGCAACCGGCCTCGTCAGGTGCTAGATATAATCAGGAAACTCGACCCGTCTCGCCTATTTCTGGCTATAGCTAGCTTTTTACCCGGGACCTGAAAGAGTGCAGTCTGGCGAAGTTCGTGACGGTAGTGTTAGCCTTGAAGTTATTCTTAGAGATAAATAGAGCACGCTTTATCGTACATGTGTTTCTTTCTTCTTTTTTTTTCTGTCGTTTTCATCGCCACTGCATTCATGGGACCCGAGAGATACTCACTATTTCAAAGGAACGAACTACGCGGCCTTCAGCGACACGGTTATTGTGCAAGTGGCCTTCAACCACCACACGTGGCCTGGCTGGCCGGCTCTTATATCTGGAATGCGACGTGACCGCCATTTACACTTTCGGTGACGTACGGAATGAGCCTTGGCTTTCTCACGTCGGACGCCACGCTTGGTCTTAACCTTCCTTTGCACGAATCTTATTGAAGGTCCTGCTATTGTTCAGTTGTATACTCTTTCGAGAAAAACTCACTGGGTCCCTTATGCGTTCTCCTAAGACGACACGAATGTGAACGCCATCTTCTTCTTTTTTCTTTTCTGTCGATGTATTGATCCTCCCCCGGCCCATCCGGGAGCTTTCTACACCTAACGTGGTTTTGCACTGCCTCCGTGATTGGCCCACCTTTGATTATGCAAGCGACGATTTTGTGATGACGTCACCATGTGACGTCATGATTGCGTTATAGTGACGTCATCACGATATGATGCTTTTTTGCATCACAAGTGTTACGCTGCCAACGGTCATTTTTCGCGTGATCACGGCATGGACAGCTACCTAGAAAAAAAAGAAGGAAATGCGGGGCACATATACTTTTAGTAGGAATACTCTTTCAGTGATCTTAAGCGGCACGAGCAACGAGTGACACTCCGGTTTCTCTTCCAAGCACTTGCGTTCGAGCGCTTACTTCCGGTGGTACCAATATTCAGAAAATGTGTGTCTTAGAAATAAAGCTGGTACCAATTCGATGGTTCTCGTTCAAGTTAAGAGTTATATCGGATGCATGTAACATCGGAGCGTAAGTTTACTAAGGAATTGCGCCAGTTAACTGTCGCTGTGATTAATGTAAATGAGCTGAAGGAATTCATTGAAAGAGCCGACGCTTTTCTTGTGAGTAGCTGGGCCGTGGCGGCACCTAGCGGAGCAGATCTCAACCACGCGCTTCTGTCTGCGTGGCCTCTGAGATTCGCTTCGGCAGCGCAGGGCGCACGAACGCCTTCACTCGAATTCCATTACCATACACATGAGTCAAGCATTAGGTTTGGTTGGTAGGTAACAACTTTATTGATAGTCCTGCAGCGCTTTCGCCTACTAGGCCTTAGGTCTCCCACGTGGGGACGCTTCTTCTGCTAGTGACCCTCTCGGGGAGTATCATGGCGTTAGCCGTCTTGTGCTTTCGTGTAGCAGTCGTTTCGCAGCTGACGCCGTTGGACTCGATTATCATATATTACTATCGTGATGGTTGCTCCGTTGCTCATATGGAGCCTGATCTCTTCGAAGTATTCTCGCCTGGTCGTCGCCGCCATCCCACCGCCCCCGAGTGGTCTGCCCCTTTGCGTGGGCGGTAGAGTAGGTGTTCTGACTATTTCGGCGAACATCGTAGCCCCGTTCCCACGAGATGTTCCTCTAAGTTATAGCGCCGTTTCGATGTGGCCGTGTATGCCTTGGTGCACCCATATGATAATGTCGTCAGCGTACATTGTGTGCGGGTCGTCCTCTAGTTCCTGCAGTTTTTCCGCGAGCCCGATCATGATTAGTTTAAGGGTTGCCTGCCATTGTTTTTCTTTATTACTTCGTCTGGTACCTCGCCGCAGCTGCTTAAGATGCCATAGAAGAGAGGCAAACATTGAAAAATGACGCCTCTTTGGACAAGTAAACTAACAGTAAGTTCAAGCTGTGATCTGATGTAGCCTTTCACCGCGGATTGTTTATTGATTTCGTCGATTCTTAAAGCATGCGTTAAGGTTGTTGTGACTTCATCGACGCCATGCTAGTGGTGCGCACGGAACATAATAAGCAAGAGCGCGACCCGACGCGACCTTGGCCTGAACTTTGTGCACTCTAATCACTCACTCTCCTTCCTGCTCATTAGAACGGACGGGTGTATTATAACAGCGTTACACAAGTAGATTAGTGAGCGCCCTTAGGGATTAACTTTGTCGTGACGCGAAAGCTTACGTGGGAGAGTATTAAGTTGGAAGGAATGGGTGAGGAAGAGAATGGGATTAGCGACAAATTCGCAAATGAACCCTGCCGCTCTCCACGGAACACCGGCACGCGCTGAATAACGTTAATGGAGTTGGGCATGCGCATGCACGGAACAAAATCTCATTCGTTCCTCATATCCCTCCCTCTCCTTCTCTTCCTCCCTCTCCTCCTTTCTCTCTCTCTCTCTCTCACTAGAGGCGCTCCTCACACCCCTCCTCCTCTCCGCCTCCCCTCTCCTCTTTCTCTCCCCTCACAAGAGGTGCTGCTCAAACCCTCCTTCTCTACCTCGCCTCTCCCCCTTCTTTCCTTTTCCCCTCTCCCTCTTCCTCCCTCACCGTAGGCACGTCCTTGGCTCTCGTGGCAAAGACCAGAGGCTTAATTGGAGACCCGCGACGCGCAGAGGATAAATGATTATGGCCGATGCCTCCGCCGCCGGAGGGCGCGGGCGTTCCAAGCCTGGTGTAATGCTCCGCACACAGTGACCCCCGGCAGTACAGCGAACGATGTTTGAACTGGATTATACGCGCGCTTAATGCCTCATCGCCCCGATAATTCGTTAACCCGGAATGACCTCTTCATCAGGGGCGAACTATGCGTTCGCTTTGCTTAGCGTCCTAAATCTATTTTGTAGGTTATGTGCGTATAGTGATTTTCGAGAGCGACTCGAAGGTGATTTGAATAGCGCCATAAGCGAATCGAATGGAATACTTTTTGAATAGTTGTCGAATATCGGAAGATCCATTTCTATAAAATGTCACACTATTCCTTAGGCAATTGCCTAAGATCACTGGAAGGTGAAAGCCATCCTCTTTTTTCTTCTTCTCCGTCTACTGTATTGACCCCGCCTTAAAGCTTTCCGCCCAGGTTTTGCATTGCCTTCGGGTTAAGAAAAATTAGAAGAAATCTGCACCTCACGTGGTTGTGCATTCCCTCGGTCATCAAGATGTTATGGCATGACGTCATTACGTGACTTCACGCGATACGATGTCTTGAAACGACGTCATCGTGACGTCAGGATGACGCCACAAATCTTCGCGGCCTGTGACGTTGCGTCTCAGGATTACGATTTATTGCGTCACTCGTGTTGACGCCGCCGACGCAGACGGTCAATTTTCGCTCTTGATGAGGCAACTAAGGCTTTCACCCTAATAAATATGAAAACTATGTTGAAGAGTTGGCATTTAAAATTATTAGCGTCGGTATCACGAATCAGAGATAAACAACCAGAATGTTCGCATGAATGCAACTCCTCAGAAAATATGGCTACCCGATTAACGTAACTAGCCGCTATGCGTAAGCTGTCACGCTTTACGCCTAAGTTATGCCCGCGGGGTAAAAAAAAATGTACCGTTCCTCTAACAATTTCTGTGTTTGGGCGCAGTTGACGTATTCAAGTGTTCGCACCCTATTCGATAGATATTTGTATTTGCAGTGCGCAACACACGCGCACCTCTCCGTCCTATGAACCAATGTCGAAAAAAAGAAAAAAAAAAGACCGTATCGCCATCATCTAAATGAAATAGTGAAGTGACCAATCGGAACTAAATGAAAGAAAAAAAAAACAAGACGGGAAAAAATGTAAAACAGCTTTCAATTTCGTCTGGTCTATATAACCGCATATATTATAGGACAGCGTACGCATAGGCGGCGTTTATGGACCAAGTTCATATAGAATGCCCGAAAAAAAAAAAAATGGTTGGGAGGGGCTGGTGGAACATCGTAAATGCGATTAGGCGCTTAAGTGAATCTCGTGTTTTCGTGATTCTGAACGACCTTCTGCCTTTATTTTACCGTCCGACCGAATACGGGGGATGTTCGCAGATAAAGAAAAAAATATAGACAATACATAGCACGAGACAGCCGCATTGCCTATTAATGGTCAGTGCCGATCGAAAAAAGAAAGAAAGAAAGAAACTACTGCTTCTGATCGAGCCGAATTAAGCGGACAGAGGCAGCGCGGTGCTTTTAACGCGTCCCCGAGTCCGTAATGCAATTTGTCGCCCACAGCAGGAATTTCTCCCTAAACGACGCTCGTTCCTTCTATTTAAGCGCTTACTTTCCCGATATACATACATACCCGCAAAAAAAGCCCCCGTGTCCCCGTAGAAGACCATCGCATACCAGATATTCGCACGCGCTCTGGCTGGGGGAAAAAACAAGAAGAAAACAAGGGCAGGCAGACCAAATTAATCGTACTAAGCTCGGTCGGGCCAGAACCGATAATTGGTTCGATTCGCAGCCGTACTACTTATGGTGGCGCCACTGGGACGCCTACCGTGAGTCCTTTCTTATTGTCTTCTTCTGGTCGTTTCGATTGAGTTAAAAAGCAGGCAAGGTCATTCTCTTCCTGTGCCGTCTGTATTTTTTTTTAAAAATCGCGCTCGATGTGCTTTTGTCTGGAATTAACGACCTTTCGGTTAATGTGATCACTCGGCTAGATCGAATGTAAAGAAAAAAAAATAAAAAAGAAAGCACGGCCGGTCGTAGCCAGAGGAAAAAAATGACAATGGGCGTGCGAATTGCCAGGAATCTGCGGTAAGACTTCACCTATAGATTTTTTTTTTGTGTAGGTGACATTTATCGACGGCGGGCCTTTTTTTTTTTTTGAGAAACAAACTCAATCACCTTACGGTGAACTTACGTTTTTCTGATTATTACTTGACCTAAACTAACGTAACCTAACTGACTTTCTTATATCCTACACCAGAATTTTAGTTACGTGCTTCCCACATAACTTTTCATTCATTCATTCATTCATTCATTCATTCATTCATTCATTCATTCATTCATTCATTCATTCATTCATGAAAGTGCCAAGGATAGCTGTAGCCCTCAGTAAGGGTGCAATTTTGTTACACGGAGATCTCTACGCCTGATGGTCAATAATGGCATTCTGTGTTCTTTTATACAAAATAACGTTATAGAAATAGTGTTGTGTTCCTGTTGGTTCTTGGTTTCTTTGTATACAACGTCTGTTTAAATGAAATTTAACTGCATACATTATTTCCGCAAACGTTTACAAACGTGAGCTAGCGTGGTGTTGATGGCTGCCACAAATGAATGCAACTGAATGGCACAGACGCTTTGTCTCACTCTATAGATTGCACTATTGTGATCGTGTGTAACCGGAGCAAGCAGGTATAGCACTACATTTCTTTCTTCTAGTAAATGACTTTATAGCGTTCTCAGCAACACTCATTGTTCTGCGTTGAATGCAGCTCTGTCGACGCAGCGCTCTTAGAAAGGTATACTTCAACTAGCTAATTTTGTGCAGTGCCAGTGAAGGCTGTTCAAAGCCGATCAGTTTGTTGGTTTGTTTTTTAAGCCGGAAGGACATTACTCGCGCACAGCACGCTACTGTATCATCCGTGTCACATTTCCGCAATCTTGTTTTCATAAAGCCATAAATCTATTCAATCAAGCTCGCGCGCCGGGCTGCCGCCAGACGTAAAATCCCTTGCGCTGGTTTCCTCTTATGATCGGACGGTCCGTGTTTGCACCTTTCGCTCCACTGCACCTAATAGGTGGGACGGAACACAGGGAGCCGAGGTTCGGCAGACTCTGGTTATATGACTGCGCTTTCTTTTGTTTGTTTGTTTTCTTCATCGCAAATGGAACTGTAGAGGGAAGAAGGTCGGAGGGGAGGGGTTGCAACTGCGATCCGGAGTTTTCGGGTCACTGTCATTAGCAGCGTCATGGTCCAACCTGCTCAACTGCGCGCGCGCGCACACACACACACACACACACACACACACACACACACACACACACACACACACACACACACACACACACACACACACACACACACACACACACACACACACACACACACACACACACATGCGCGCGCGCGCGTAGGCGAAAACGAACACACAGTAGTAGCGGTCTCGCAGGCACACAAATACACACATACATGCACATACACATAGGAGAAAAGAAACGCACGCATTAGTCTTGCGCGCGCACACACACACACGCACGTACACATAGGCGAAATGAAAGGCACAGTAATAGTCTTGCACGCACGTACACACACACACACACACACACACACACACACACACACACACACACACACACACACACACACACACACACACACACACACACACACACAGACGAGGATACCAAACCCATGAACATCGGACGTACGGACACGCACGCACAAGGACAAACACAAACATACGCACAAAGAGAGTGGCACGCACCTACCAACCGCCCACTCATCCTCGAGAATGTACACACACTGCCATGCCACGTGCGCACACGGGCACCAATTTGGTTCACCCACTGCGCCGCCGCACCGGATCAAAGTAAATCTCGTTGTTCCGCCATAAGGAAGTACACAAAGTGTGCGAGGCAGCTAGCTCGTCGTCTCCACTCACTGTCGGTGAGTAGTAGCCGAGAGTAGGAGGGGACGGGGAGAGAAGGCTTAACGACCGTCGTCAGCGCGCGCGAATTAGTGTTTCGCATCACGTCGGGCAGGCCTTTGTGTAATGACCGGCTGTCCTGTCCGCTCCACTTACCTCTTCTACCGCCCCCCCCCCCCCCTTCACCTTCTTTTTTTTGCCATCTTTATTTCTAATCTCTGTGACCTTTGTATGCACCACTTCCACGCCTGGCAACCTCGACCACCATCCGAGTCACTAAACCCTTCCTTCTCTATCTCTCTTCTCTTCTCTCTTTCTCCGTCTAACGTAGTTGTTCAGATTCTTGAGACCCACTGAGTTCCTCAGTGATGACGTGCTTCAATCCAGACTCTTCCTCACTATCAAGTTCTTTCTGTACCCGCCACGGTGGTCTAGTGGTTATGGTGCCCGACTGCTGAACAGCAGGTCTCGGGGTCCTGGTTTGGGACGTTAAACCTCAACAATTATTAATTTTTAAGTTCTTTGTGTGTGCGTGTGTGGGTCTCAGATAAGCCTGCCTTCCGTACAAGGCTTCAACTTTATTCGGACGAATGCAGCGCGACTTAGTCGAAAACAGGAGAGACAGACACAGACGCCCGTCTGTGTCTATTTGTGTCTTTGTCTAACTCGCGCTGCATTTGCCCGAGTATGAACCAACTCGCGCAAGTCAAAGTACTATTGGTTCTTGTTTATCTCATTGATCGCTAAGCTCAATCTTACCTAACCGAATGAGTCGGAAGATGTGTGTAAAAACAGAAAATAAAAAGAAAGCGAAGCATCACAATCGCACGCAGAGAGCTCTGACTTCATGCAAGCATATCACTTTAGAAAAAAAAAGTGTAAACGTATACCACGTGATACCATCTTGTGGAACAAAGCATAAGAAAGTGAGATAATGTATAGAGAGAGTGTAGAAAATGGACAGAGATTGTAGAAGTGCGCTAGACACATTTTTACATCGCGCTACATCAATATCTACGCAACACTGAACATATAGGCATTTAGTGGAAGTCTCATGAACTGCGAAATAGACCAGCCGGCGAACACTCGGCGGCCCAGAATCGTGAAGCTAAACGCGCTTCTGGAAAACACGTCAACCAACCAACTAAACAGCCATGCAGCCTGCCAGCCAACCAACCTTAACCGACGGACCGACCGACTGATCAACCGCAGTGAGGTACGCTGATGTCTTGCTTCGATATATTGATGCCACGCTGGCATATTTACAATGAGGGCACATATCTCTAGCACGCGTACTGCATTAGACTTTTGTTCTCGGAGAGGAGGACGGCGAGTGGGGTCCACATAAGCAAAATTTATGTGTGGTTCTGCTGTCACAAACACCTAAGGACAGCGCAGCTGGTTGAAGCCCAGTAAAGTAGTACCAAACCACACCGTATCTCGGTTAGACACTGGAAGATGTCATCGCGTTCCAAGTATGCATAACGCTTTCCAAGCGATCTGGCATTTAGAACGGTGATTCTAAATTCATCTTCTGACATGTTTTCAAAAACGCCCCCTGATACCTATTGATAATCGTGTCAAAGGGGTGTTCTTTTAGTCAAGCAAACTCGGCGGCCAAAGCCTTGTGTACGTTATTTTTTGCCTGGTAGAAAGTGCAGTCTTCATTTTGATTGGTCAAGTAGAGCCCTTCGATGTTCGGTATTCGCACAAACGCAGTATTCTGACTGCACCATTGTTCGGCTCCCGACGTTCAAAGCATTGGCGAGCTACATCGGGTTATTCGGGTCTTGAATCTCCCGTGCAGTTTAAAGTTCATTTTCATTTATTGGTTTATTGGTTCGAGACAACCATTAGCACTGTGCCCATAACGCCAGCATCTGTTACATTGCGTAGGACGTGGAGTAGAGTAGTCCCTTGAAACTGTGGCACACACCCACACTGGGGGATTGGCCAAGAACCGGCTAGTTTCAAAATACAATTTATAAAGTAAAGGTTAAATTTTGTCTATTTGAGATGAAAGAAGTAAAAATGAAACAAAAACAATGTTAAGTATAGAATATAAGCAATGAAGCGGGGAATCTGAATAAAAAATAAAGCAATTTGGAAAAGTAGAAAAACAAGAGCAAAGATTGATTATATAACATAAATCTCTTTGAACCTTTAATGAGAACTAACAGACAATGATGCCAAGGAAATTATTATTGTTTGTTAGTTCTCATTAATATTGTGTCTAACAAAGAAAAATGAGCCCTTAAAAGTCATCTTCTTTCCTTGAACCTTTAAGAAACTCCTGCAAGGCATCGGCAACCTTCCCGTCACTGTATCCAAGGGACGAAGCCCCGAAAGAAAGTTCACTTGGGGCATTTACATCTAATCTGAGAAGTTGGAATACTGCACCTAAAGTAATTTTGCGCAAGGTAGAGGATCTATAACAGGAAATGAGATGATACTCGATCGTCACATGTACTCCGCAAAAACAACAATTATGGGTTTCCGCTTGGTTAGACAGCTTCTTCATTTCTAGTGGGCTGGATGTGAGTAGCTGGGCTTGCCCAATATCTGTGGCGCATACCCCGCTAGGCGATGCTGCGCACGACGACATGACAAACCTAGCGAGGTTCTAACAGCTGTGCTGTAAAACCTACGACACACCACGCAAGGCACACCCTTCCAATGAGTCCAGGATAACGTAGCTCTTTTTCATGCAAGGTCACACAGGGTACACTGAGTCACAACTGAGCCTGCTTGTGGGTATGCGCAGCCTCAACAAGCTCACGTGGCCTTTGATTTCTATCTATTAACGAAATCGATGTGTCACCAAAATGCGTTGAACACCCTCGCCATTCTCCCCTCCGTCCTCTCTGCATCTCTTGCGAAGTCTATGTATGTTTCTTGACTTTTTCGCTCACATTGGCTTGTTCTTAAGAATAAGCTTCATTTGATAGTCAGCGGTTGCTCGCGTCTTTTATTGCGATGGCGATTACATAGACACTCTCGGTGGGTTTTTGACGTCGCCGTCATTTTCTGTATAAAGTATAATTCATAACATCACCCCGCGCATCGCCAAACCCTCGTTACGTGGGGATAAGGACCTCACAGAGCAGAAATGGAGCTTGGCTCTCAAGAGCTCGGAATATCAGCATCAACTTTGGGCTGTCCCAACGTTACTAGAACAAACTCAGTTTAAAAGCTCCGCCGGAGAGGCGGTCCGCGTGGCGGTCGTGAGAACTAGTGGCGCTGCAGTCACGTCTAGCTCCCGCGGTTGGCGCTTGTTGTGATCGGCGCCGCCAATGTACGAGCGCGCGTGGGTTACAGCGTCGTCTGCGCTTTGTTAGCTCGTCATTTTTGCGACTGTTCTTGACCAGGCTTAGCGTCTTGTACGAAGACACGTGCATGATGTACGAAGCGTAACGAGGGCGAACAGATTCACAGTGCGGTATGCCGACTTGCTTTGCGCCGCAACGACGACTCCGCTTCACGACACTTCTTCGGACCTCCAAAAGACCCTACGCCATTCAAGCTTTGCATCGCAAAGATAGAAAGCTTACTGCGAAATGCAAGGTCTGTGATGTTCATTTTGAGAGTGACGACATTGTAAAGCACTATCGTCGTGTCGTTGCGGGACAAGAAGTTTTGATCGCACGTGAAATGTGGGAACTCGCGCCCGGTGCCGTGCCGCGCTTGTTTCCAGCACTTCCACCCCAGATTTCAAAGCCAGAATGTTCGGGTTTTAGGCGCAAATCCCCCCCCCAAAACGCACGGCGTCCCGCGAAAGCTCAGTGCCCAGTTTGGAGGAGCCGCCAGAAATAGAACAGCAAAACGAAAGGCCGGCGATTACCTATATACGACCGAGACTGAGAGTTGCATCACACTGACATTCGATCAGTTCTCAGCTGTCGCTATGCCTTCAAAGCAGTGGTTTTTCGAGAGATTTTACGACGAGGTATCGAACAAGATGTGCGGAATATTTTACACTCGCCGGCTCGGGAACGGGCTGCTCAGCGCAAAAATTTGAAACGGTACACATAGAAAAGGCGAGGACCAGCGCTGGTCCTCGTCTTTTATATGTGTACCGTGTCAAATTTTTTTGTGCTGAGCAGTTTAATAATTTAATAGCAACTAGCCCAATCCCACACTTTGCTTCGGGAACGGAGACTTACTTGTGCAAAAGATAATTGTAGTTTACGAGCAGTTTAACTGCGTAGTGAACGGCGACAGCACGAAACGCAAACGGCTGTCGTACAGTGTAAGAAGCGCTGCGGGCATGGAACATCTGCTCGGTGAAGTTGAAAAACTGAAGTTGAATACTGACGACTCTTCTGGCGACAGAGTACGCGCGAATAACTGCTCGGTGCTCACACCATGGCCGATCTGTTCGAATTGTTTAAGGCACCGTAGAAGGAGGCGACGTAGAAAGATGAGGCACCGAAAATACAACTATCTGCTGAAAAAAATGCTCAGAGACGACATCTGTTCGATGTAATCGCACACTGAGATTTCATTTACCGAGTTCTCGTAAAATTTTCCGATTTCGGGTCAGTATCTGTTTAGCCGTCGCGAAAACGTGTCTTGTAAACATTGCAAAGCATTGGTGATGTTTTTCGAGAAAGTTGTTTTCAATAAATTGTAGACGACATGAGTATACTGTTTTTCTAGGACGTTTTTGTATCTCGATTAATTACGCTTCTTTGTATACTATAAAGGCTTTTACAAACGTGCTGGGTTGTTCTTGGTCTAGATAAGACGGCAGCGGCTAAAATTGTGGTAGTTATAAAAATTACGCTGAAAACCCTCATTCGCTTAGAAACTCCTATGCTTGGAAGTTAAGCGCAATGTAGACAGCTCAAATATTGTCACAGGGACATGACGTCGACGAAGGCAGCAGTCAGCAGGTCTGAGATGAAACTCTTCATATGTGGCCGAACTTGTGGCCGGGAAACTGAAAGTCAAACTACAGCAATACACTGATAGCGGCGAACAGAGCGTCTACCGTCGATCAACTGACAAGCGGTCAAGCGCGTCGGCTTTTATGCAGGCGCTGTTGAACTTTCCAGCGATATCGCTGGTGGCGGCGTTATCTCTCGACAAAGCTGGAACATTCGCGTGCGGCGCGCAATCTTACCAAAACGATCTACTACAATCGCGAAGCTTCTCGAACAGTGCTTCGCGGACAGCGTCGAGCGTTGATAACCGTCTTTGCTGGTCAAACCCGAATACATCAAAATAAAACAAGAAGTGGGCGTGGCAATATAGACCGAACATCGATTCTTAGCCAATCAATGAACAACGCACGCGGGCCAATGCGTGCAGACGACCTTATGCATATCCACCTAAGTATCCACTTAACTAGTACAGTAAGAGAGTTGCCGCGCAGTTGCCGCGAGTAACTGCGCGGCAACCGCAGTGTTATGCCGTGGCAGCAGACGACGCGCCGATAGTAGCGCAAGACGGAACTGCAGCGCCGCTAGTTCTCGCGACCGCCGTTCGGACCACCCTCCTCCGCTGGCGGAGATACGGAGCTTTGAAACTGAGTTTGTTCTAGTAACGTTGGGCTGTCCAGAGAGCCTGCGATGCGGCGGTTAGGCTAGGTCTAACTGTCCCCACGTGGGAGCCGCCCGCGGTGTCACCCTAAGGGGTGGCACTTCTCCGGATCTTTAAATAAAGTTCCGTACCGTACCCCGCGCATCATATGTTGTGCCGGCGAGTAAAAGCGCTGGCGACGAACGCGGCTGAAGCGGAGATGAAACGAGCCGGTCTTCTCCGTCGCACGTAGGATGCATGCGGTAACATCATTCCGCGTGTGAGGCCTGCCGTCAATTGCTCATCAAGCAAGGGGGTAACGCCGCGGCTGTCTTTCGTTAGGAGCATGAAGGGAGGCCAGGGGAGGAGAGGAAGGTGGGGGGAACTGCGTCACTCGAAAGGCACGGCTCGTAAACTTGCTGTGCTCTCAGCGCTTACTTAGGGTTTAGAGAACTCAGAGCAAAAGAAAAAAAAAAACCGCTTTGGTCACTGGAGAGGCCGTAGTCCCGTAAACCACCGTTTTGTTGAGTTACGCGAGATGGGATCCAAAAGACATGCTGCAGCCTTACTTCGTATAACATTACAATTGGTTGCTATCGCGTTCATTGCTTCGCCCTTAAGAGAAACTGCGATTTTTTTCTCTTTGGTGTTTTGTCCTATTTCGCGCTTTTCCGCAATGTAATGAAGGTCTCAGTCACCACGCTGACTTTTTCGCGTCCATGTCGAAATTGACCTCATTTCCGATGTTGAATCTGCTGTGCATGTTCAAAGAGAGGAAATGGAACTAACATATGCAAGTGCATGCCTGCGTCCGTAATGTCGTGGTGGTTAGGTCGAAACCCACACGACGAGAAAACCGTCGCCTAGGGCATACATTAACTCGGTTTCCGCTATTCATGGACCAAGTCTGCGGCATTACCGTATTCATGACGCTACGGCCGATCCGACGACAGAGCTCTCTTTCTTAATTTGCAGCCGTCATCCGTAGACGTACTTCCCACGAGTCACACAGAACTGGCACAACAAAAATGACAACATCAATTAGTTCCTCTAGTGTGTGTTGTGTACCGCGCAAAAGCTCGCAGCGACACCTTTATTCGGGACGACATTCATTGTGAAGTCGTTAGATACGCAACACGAACCAACTGAATCGGTGCCTTCTTTCTTTATTTCGTTCTTTCTTTCTTTATTTTTGTCTGCATGAATGTCCCTCTTAATTTATTTAGTTAGGTATTTTGTTGAAATATTCCCACCTAACGTCATTATCCCCAGTGATATTCCATTGTCTGAAGCCCCAACGCCAGCTGAAGTTACGATTCTGTCACTCAAAAACTAAAAAACTAAAATACACAAGGAGCATGTTCGGAATTAAGCTGATCGTAAGACGAATTACTCGAGGATGTTGCATTTCAGTTGCGCTTACAATGTTCACACGTACCGTGGACTGCCTCGTCAACGCCTGTCGCGCGAAATCAGCGCTCTCGTCACCTTGTCGCACATATACAACACTCACATCAGCGCAAACGAAGACGGACACACAAAGACGAGACGGACAAGCACAGGTGCTTATACATGCATGTACATGCGCGTGCTTATGCACATATCCATGCATGTGCTCACACGAAGGGAACCCGCGAGATGCTAGCGATAACTACATGTCGGAAAGCAGCGACGTGCTTTCTGTGCATGTTTGCGCGTGTTTAATGTCTGCGGGGTGAATCTCCTGATGCGGACTCGTGTATGTAGGTTTAGGCGTGATGACAGTAAGCGTGACCAAAAAAATGATGTGGTATGCGCGTTATGAATGTATGCGTACTTGACAGCGCGGCCTACCTGTAAAGTGCGTGTTAGCGTTTGTTTTGTTACCTCGCGACAAAGACGACGAAAAAAACTGAGGTGCACAAAAGGCGCACAACAAGAGGAAAACTATCGAAGTTGACTACACTGCTAAATGACAACCGAAATGGTTTTACGTGCAAAATTGTGCGCGCCCTGGTAAGCGTTATAAGTGAATGCCGATACATGCGTGCTCACTCACTGTGTCTCTCCATGGCGTATACCTGTCACCGTGACTATGAACCGGCGTAACGTGTTTAAGCAATGTTCCGTCCTGCAGCTATAGCCCACCAATTCACGTGGGCTCGTTTAAGCGTGACACGGAGCGGACGTATCTAAAGGGTATGCGTATACTTTTATACCTACGCTTGTGCGTTGCACGCACGGTGAGTGAAACCCTCCTGTGTGTATACGTGATCGTGTCCACGCGCATGTTACGTATGCGTGTCTGTTCTATATAACTAAGGCCCGAGAGTAAAGTTCTTTTGTCTTTAGTTCTCGTCGTATTCGACTTCTATTCTTCCTCATCTTCTCTGTCTCGCCTCACACGTGCCGCTTGCCATTGTTCTAAAAAACGACGGCGTTTCGTTGAACAAGGAGAGGCGGCGCGAGTCGGGACAACGCTGAATAATGCATAACCGTTCCCCCTCTTGTATTTTTCCTCCTCGGTAGACTATAGCCCCAACGCGGCCACTCTTCCGTGGTCTTTGAGTTTTAACGCTATACCCGCCATTTCGTTGTTTTATTTATATCCTTTTGTCTTATTTTGGGCTTCTTCCGGCCGCCGAATTATGCGGCGGGGATTGTGTGTGTGCAATTTTTTTTTCGTTTTTTACTTTGCCGGCGCTCGCGCTGTTACCGGACGTACGAAAGTAACGAAAAAAATGCAGGAACCGTGAACAAGCTATAGTGGTGACGTTAAAGCGCCGTATCTGACAAGAGCTTCTTTCTTTCTTTCTTTCTTTCTTTCTTTCTTTCTTTCTTTCTTTCTTTCTTGTCTGCCGCAATGGTACATTGGTTACGATGTTGGGCTACTCACGCGAAGGTCGCGGGTTCGATTCCGGTCGTGGCGGTCGCCGTTCTATGAAGGCGAAATACGAGAGGCCTGTATACCGTGCTATGTCAGTGCACGTTAAAGAACACCAGACGATCGAAGTTTCCGGAGCCCTCCACTCAGGCCCGTAGCCAGGAATTTCTTTCGCGGTGGGGGCGAGGGGGGGGGGGGGCACTTGCCGAAGGCCGTGACTGTTTGAGAAAATCACCTATTTTTATTATTTATTTTCAGTGAAAGCCTCCCTCCATCAATATATTGGGGGTGGGGGGCTAGAGAAACCCCCTTGGCTACGGGCCTGCCTCCACTATACGCAGTGCCACGTAATCATATCGTGGTTTTGGCACGCAAACCCCAGAAATCATAGTGCTTTCTTCATTTCCTTTCTCTCTTTCACTCTTTATTTCTTTCTTTGTCAATTGTTTGCGTGTTTATTATCTTTCTTGCTTTCGCTTTCTTTCTCTCTTTCTTTATCTGTAGCGAGGGCTCCCAGCAGCTGTAAATATATTTACCTTTTCTAACCTCGCCTTGATATTTGTTTCACTTATTGCCTTGTTCTTAAAGAGCAGGAAGCAATATGAGTAACTGAGCTTCCAGCACATTTTATCCCTACGGTCGTTTCTTTAATTTTCTTTTACACGGAAGAACGTATACGCTTTCATTACGTCTTATCAGTACATAGACTTGTCCGTACTCCATACATACGCGGTTAATTAAAGAATTAACCAGTCAAAAGCACGAAGGACAAATGAAAAAAGTGGCACACACGACGACTGGGCTATCAACTGCGCTTTATTAACACCATCTGCCATGTAAATCAGGCGCGCATGCGTTGTTCAAAGAACAAAATCACAAAGGGCTATTTGAAAACCGAGAAGCAGACGCCAAAGTGATAGGAATCGGTTCCTTCTACATGAAAGATAATTCTTTGATGCAGAAGGAACTTGGATTCTTATCACATTGGCGATAGCTTATCGTTTTTCAAGTAGGCATTTGGTATTTTGTTCTTTGAACAGCGCCTGCGCACCTGCTTTTCAAGGAAGATGGTGTTTGTTAATAAAGCACAGTTGATAGCCCAGTCGTTGTGTGTGCTACTTGTCTCATTGGTCCTTCGTCCATTTGACTGGTCAATTCCTTCAGTGTTATGTACCAAATGACCCATACACGTAGTGCACGGGTCTCTACGGTAACACATAGCGCTGCCACACTGACCGCAGTGAAAAACCCTTCAACGGGACTCCAGCTTAGCACTCGAGCTTAGAATATTCTCGGCCCATGGCAAAGCACTACCTGTGCATTACACGCCACGAAAGCGCTGTTGACGTACTTGCGGGCCACGATCCTCGTCGAAACTTTGTAGACAGTATTCTATAAGCATGTGTGTAACTGTATGTGCTGTTATGAGTTTATCAGTGTATGCGTCATAACCATCACCCAGCACCTGGGCTAGCATGTCAGGCGAATGGCCAGGCTAACATCTCCAGCATTTCGTTAAGGCATTTTCTCTCTCTCTCTCTCTCTCTCTTTCTCTCTCGCTCGTGCGCAGTGGTCAAGCTTTGTTTGTCGTTTTCATGTTACTACATGTACGGTTGAGATAATAATAATATTAGAAGCCTCCCCTCCTTTCCTACTTCTGGTTCGTCTTCGCAATGCAACAAAGAAAAGATCTTGCCGTGCTTCCAATACGACAGCTTATTAGATGTCCGCGTATACGCTTATTATTGTAAGCGGACGTAGTCGCTGTTCGCGACGGCCGCATATATATTGTATGCATCGAAACGGAACCGCCCTGCGGTGAAAGCAACGTCCGGGTACTGAAAACATCTGTTAGGCTTGTCATGTTTTCGTTGCGTTTCGCTTCGCTTCCTCCTATCCCGGGTTCCATCGAGTTCCGCCATGTCCCATAGATTTGTCAGGTTTTCTGTCGTGAATTTCCTTGGTTCGTTAGGTTATGTCGTCTTGACGTCACTTGACCACTGTATTATCATTCTTTCTGTTACTTCTTCGCGGTGGTCTTAAAGGCGCTACGCACAGAAGCAAATAGTAACAAAAAAAGTCACGCGGTCTCTTATCCAATTGCCTAAGACGACTCGAAGATGAAAGCCACCTCATTCTTTTTCAGACACAATATTAACGAGAACTAACAGACGATTATGCCGAGGAAAGTATGGGAGATGTTATTTGTAATAAGTGGAATATAATTGTGAAGAAAGTAAAGTGGACGAAAAGATAACTTGCCGCCGGCAGGGACCGAACCTGCGACCTTCGAATAACGCGTCCAATGCTCTACCACTGAGCTACGGCGGCGGTCATCCCCCCCTCCACTTTATAGGGTATATATGTGTATTAAACCTAGCAGTGTTAGTCAGCGCCGATCGCAGCCATGCCGGCGAGTGTGGAACACTCTTTTTCGGCCTTTTTGGCGTCACGTAGCACGTGACAAGTTATCTTTTCGTCCACTTTACTTTCTTCACAATTATATTCCACTCTCAAAATAATTAATTGTTGGGCTAGTTGGTTCAACATATCTGGGTTGGGATATCTGGGTTGGGTCGTCCTGTCCTTTCTGCCAAGCCTTCGCTCTCCCAACCTAGATATATTCCACTTATTACAAATAACATCTCCCATACTTTCCTCGTCATTATTGTCTGTTAGTTCTCGTTAATATTGTGTCTAACAAAGAAAAACGAGCCCTTAAAAGCCATCTTCTTTCCCTCATTCTTTTTCTTCACAGACAAATGTTCTGACCCCCCCCCCCCCCCCCCCCCCCCCCCCACCCGACAGCTTTCATCACCTAACGTGGTTTTGCCCTGCCTCCGGCATCCGAGGCATTAAAGGCTTCACCTCACGTGATTTTGAAGTGCTTCCGGGATCGGCCCAGCATTAGCCACGTGACGATGTCGTGTGATGAAGTCATCATGTGACTTCGCAGTAACGTCAAAGGACGGCGTCACTAGTTTTTGCGACATGCGACGCCATGATGACGTCTTAGGGCGACGTCACCGCGCGATTTCTTGCACCACTCTTGTTGATTCCGACACCGCCGACGGTCGCTGTTCGGGGTTTGGATGAGGCACCTGAGGCTTTCGCCTTAATAAATGCTATTGTCTTTCTTGTTTGGGATTATTATAAATATGTATGTATATATAAATAGGTCACAGCGTGTATCTCAAAGCGTCGACTTTGCAATCACGAAAGCCCGTATTTCTGCGCGATGTTCCGACGGTATTCGTTATTGAGCCGGACGTCGCTCTCGGAATTAATGAAGTCTCGAGTGGCGCGTGTGTGGGCACCCTCATCTACTCGCGTTTCGATGTGAAAGCCCTGTTCGTCCCTGGCGCCTATAAGTAGACGACGACGAGAGCGTTATCCTTTGACTGATACTCAACATCTAAAGGCGCCTGGTGCGCGTGTTATGCGAAGAGCTCCTTTAATTATCTCTCCTGGAGGAGAACTGTCACGCGCAGGCTTTTGTGTGATCTTATACTCTGTAGCCGTTTAATTTGTGCAGATCACTCTCCTCGCTTCGCTCGAGCGCTCTGATATGCATTCACTGAGTGAAAACTGAAATTTTCTTGCGAAATTTGTTTCAATCGGTGCTTTCATTGGAAATTTACTTGCGAAGAAGTATTTCGTATGGAATTTCACAACGAATAAGTAGGATCCCTCACCCACCGTGTGTGAGCTAATGAGGTGAACGAATACGTGAGCAATCCAAAATGGAACAACTAGTTTTTCTTTCTTTTTTTTTTCTTTTTACAGGAAAAATTGCCACTAACACTTCTGGATTTATAAAAAAAATGGTTGTCGAAGTTTAAATGACGTTTATTAGATTGTAGAAGTTTACTTCGTTCTAATAAATGCAGATTGAATGTTCCTTCTTTAATTGCAATTTTTCATTTTTCTGTTACATTTATCAGGCCGTTCGGCGAAGTGACTGCATCGTCAGTTTAGTTTGGATGAGCACGAGCTTTGTCAATGAACAATAGTAACGTCTAAAATATTCTAACAGTTGCTCTAGAGCCTGACGTAGCAATTATTAGCTACCTCTACGACCGGCCTGCTCGATCAGGTGTTCAATTCGATCAAGCGTTCGGCCATGCACTCGTTCAAGCGTTCGATCATGCGTTTAATCGGGCGTTCGTTCGGCTAGGTGTTTGATAGTGCATTCTATCAAGCGTTCGACGACGAGGTGATCAATCAGATATTCGGTGACGTATTGAATCAAGCGTTCAGTCAGAAATTTAATTGTGCGTTCAATCAAGCTTCCACTCAAGCGTTCAGTGAGGCGTTTAATCAGATATCCGATGAATTTTTGAATCGGCCGTTCGGTCAATTAGGTGGTCAATCGTGCGTTTGATCAAGTGTGCATTGAAGCGTTCGACAACGAGGCGTTCAATAAGATATTCGATCAAGTTCTGAATAGAGCGTTGGGTCAGGCGTTCGGTCGTGTGTTGAGATGGTTAGAAGAAATCAAAATAAAACGTATAGTTGGCTGAGTTGGTTCATGACGCGCCAGTCCTGTGTGCCCATCCCGTACTTGGTCCTTTCTACTCCATGGTATTCCTTCTCAGGAAAACTAATGTCACCGACCCGTTCTATCTCGGTGCTGGTGATTGTGATGAACATCGTAATAACTTTTTCTAGCGCAGACAGACACACGGACAAAAAAAGGGAACGACACGGGATGGACGCCTACGGTAGTGGGCGAAAACTGCTATGAAGTTGTCATCTTCATGATGTAGGGAGGTCTGACTACGCCCACTGCAAGGCCTCTCCGATGTTTCGCCAATCAACCAAGTGCTGTGCTCGCTGCGGCCCCAATATTCCCGCCAACTTCTTCGTCTCATCGGCCCACCTGACCTTCCTCCCACTCGCGCGCTTGCCTTCTCTTGGAATCTAGCCTGCTACTCTCAATGACTGTCTACGCGCTGCATGCCCTGTGTAACCTTAAGGGCCAAGAAGAGACCATAGTGGGTCAGGGAACAAACGGGTGCTAAGGACATCTCAGTCCAAACACAAGAAGAGATGGGCATGAGGTTTATAGGTGCACCCAAATCAGATCACACGGGCGTTACTTTCATCTCGCGTTTCTCCAAACGCAGCCTTCCCGGCGAGGAAGGCTCGAACTGCTGACCTTGCTCACGCCGAATCACCCAACTGCTATATATGAGTTCTGAAAGGTAACATCGAATGTCAAAGAACGCGGCCATACCCTTTCTTTCTTCGGTTCTTTGGAAAGTGTCTTGAAACGCACTCCGTAACGACTTTTTCGAAACACGAACTACTACAATCCTTGTATTGCCTTTAGCGCAACTCAGTATGATCTTGAAGATAGGCAAGGAAGAAAATAAAAGACAATCCGCTCGTCTCCATAAGTACAGGGTCTTCCTCTCTGGCGCCGTCCTGTGCTCTGTTTACGAGTACCCGGTGGAAGGAGGGGAAACCCTGGACTAACGACTCGCATTTATTCTCAGTACGTTCGCCATTACATCGCTACTCCCGCGCATACGCTCCCGTTCCTGATATCCCCCTTACCTCCCCCCCCCCCTTATTCCCTTTCCTGTCATGCAGAGTCTCCGCGCTGAATTTTCTAGACGTACATGGCCTTGGAAGTAAAGTAGGTCCGCGAACGAGACGAGGGTAACGTATCGTGTGTGGCGTACACTCGAATGCGAGCCTGTGCCACTAAAACGCGAATTTCTGACCCGAGTAACGCTGAAGAAGAAGCAGGAAAGTGGGTAATACTTTGAGAGTAAAGCTAAAGCACAATACAGTAAAGCGCAGCACAATAAAAGATAAACTGTGTAAAGCGTCTAAGTAGATTCGACGTTTAGGAGCGTAGCTGTAACCTTGCAACAGCGACGCAGTGCGCTGGACGGGGAGCAATAACAAACTGGAGAGCTCGTTGAAAAGGAGGGAGGTAGAGAAGGAGATAGGGAGTGGGAGAGATGCCCGTTCTTAGCATCGCTGTCTTGACAGTTCTTCGTGGAACAGCGCAGAGCCGAGCGGGTCATTTCGATAAAATGGCAGAGACGCTTCAAAAACTCGTTGGACGTCTGCGCTTTTTTTATGCCCCTCAGCATTCAAAGAAAGAGGCAAACCGTATTTTCTCGTGTAAGACAGGTGCCTCTAATTTTCGAGGTCAAGTTTAAAAATAAACTGCAAAGAACGTAGGTAGGGTTCAATGGGCATCGCCTAGAGAGGTTGATGGAGAGAAATGTGACCAGTGCATTTCATTTCAGCTATATAAGGTGCGCAAGATGACATTCAAGCTTGAGCGAATTAAAATGAAGATAATTAAATAGTAAAAATGACATTTCATCGCGCGCAAACGCACGCAAGAAGAAAGGCAATGAAAACTCATAACGAATATTATTCACTGATTAAAGTCGCTCCCTGTACTCTGGCGTAACGCCATAGGTGTCAGAAAGTACTTCGCTATTTTTAAAAGGCTTCGCTTTTGAAAGCCACTAAACGGTCATCTTTAAGTATTGTACGATTGCTAATGAACGGTTTCCTCGGCTTTCTGAACATGTAGCGGTATTTGTCAACTCGGTGTACGTATATGTCAACAGGGACGTTTAAGCAGAGGTTTGATTTTGAATGCCGGACCTTCGGTGCCACTTGATCGATGTACCGTGACTTAACCATTGAACTTTCCGGCATATCGGACGGAGTGCGTGGGTAGCACAATTGCCGGTCATTTTTGGGATCGTGCCGCTAAGGTACGCAGCAAGCTCAGGGGAACGTCTTCAGCGACATCAAGAAGTCGAACCGCTAAGAAGGAATAACAACCCGACGAATTGTGCTCATTGTTAAATAATCATAGGTCCAATTTCCAGCTACAGTGTTAGCATTATACCTTGCATCACCCGCGACGTTATCCGCACTTTCGGTGCGCAGTCATATTCCCCATTCCTGTTTGGAGCCGCGTCCCCTGTCTAGATTAGCACCCATGAATGTGTGGCCCCTACAAGCGCAAATGCGGTATTCCCCTGAACCTTCGAATACAGTACACATTACAGCCTTAACAGCGCGAATGAGACTCGCACTGACAGCAGCTGTAGGGCGCTGTTTGCACAACGCCGTCTTTTTACTACTGGTGTACACGAGAAAGCGATTTTAGAACAATCAGCTAGAGTATGGACTTCGTATATTTAAGTCGCGCGGAGATAACGACCGTTAAATTACTGAAATTGCACTGCGAAAGAGTGCAGACCTCCAAAATAGCTTGTTCGGGTGCAAGCTTGTTTTTGCTGTAGATAAAAGGGGCGGATGAGGGAAGGGGGGGGGGGGGGGAGTCCTGCGTTGACGTCATTGCTGCCGCCATCTTAGGGTACTAGCACGTCGAAACACTCGTAAACAAGGAACATGGCAACACGACAAGCATGTCTTGCAGCGAAAGATAAATCCTCAAACAACGATAGCGCGGTAAATACCAGTCAGCGTGAAAAATCAAAGTAAAAACAATGTACTCGCAATGACACGTCATGCTGACGTCATCGAGGCCGCCATATTTGATACTTGCACGCTTCCAAGCTATACCCACGTGATGCCACAAACAAGCAATCTGTAATAGCCGTTACTGATGCTGAGTCATCATCATCCTGATAATTATGACTGAGTGCCATCATTATGAGGACGTACATCATGATTATGACGCTGTGTAAGGAATCGTGAAGCGAGTTAACAGGAAGGACATCAAGCGGCAACTTCCCTGTGTGCCTCCTCCTAATGCATAGGAAAAAAATCATTAGTGACAGAAAAGTAGTTCAAATAAACTATCACACATGCCTATAACCAAGACGAACTATGGAGTGGGAAATTAATTATTTTGAAAGAAAGCGACATTGGGAAGGAGTTATAGACTTTATTTGACTATTGTTGCCTATTATCGGCTACTGAATTCTAATGTTAAATTATGCTGCCAGTGCATAGCACGAGCAAGCTGATGGCGGTGGTAAAAGCTTATTTTCAAAGAGCGGGTCCTTAAGGGACACTCGGCTTGACCCCAGGTGTAGAGTGCACCACTGGCCTAGCGCACGTCCTCGATTCACCTTCCTTCGTCTAGTCTTCGCGGTGTTTTTTTTTTTCATATTTTGAGTTATGTACCAACTATCCCGCCTTTCGCGGCAACTCCCACGTCGCGACAGAGAGCCCGAAGATCTCCGCCGCCTCGCGGGCCTCCTGGACGCTTGCTCCAGACGAACTCATACCCCAGGCTCCGCTCGCATGAAGCACATCGACCGAGACTACGAAGGACAACATGTATGTGAACAGTGCAGCGAACTCGTAGACTTGAACCATATTCCGTGTGATTGTGCATCAAGTGACGCCTACGCCAAGAACAAGAAACACTGGGATAAAGTGCTAAAAAGTGCTTGACTACGAGCAAGCCATTGCCTCGCAGCGTCTCACGTCATACCTGACTGCCTTCCACGTGTCAGTAGTCAAGGCTACACCGGTACAGCGCGGTCAGCAGTAGATCAGTTTTCTTGCGTCTTTGTTACGTTGTGTCAATAGACAGCCACACATTTTGCTGACTGAAACAGGACGCATCGACACAGCAAACAAATCTTCCCCGACGTTTTGTTTGCGCTGTGGACGTTAAGAAATTGACGGCCTACGGTCGACTGCAAGAGGAACAAGAATAAAAAGAAACTTTGCTTTTACGAAAAGTCTGCGTGGCACATTCTTGGGTGGTGCCCCCCGGTAGGGCCCCACTGGTTGCCGCGGCTCGTCTGGCCTGGTCTAGGGTTGCCAGTTGGCTTCCGAAGACCGGGCTAATGCATACGCATCCAACACCAAACAGAAACTTAGGCCCAAAGTTCCGCTATCTACGAGGCTCGGCGCTTGGTCTCCTTCTTCTGCGAGATAAATAAAAAGAAATAATAAAGCGTTCGCACTTTCTCGGCCATCATTCCTCGGAGTCCGCTTCCCCACGCGACAAAGTTTCTTTCTTTCTTTCTTTCTTTCTTTCTTTCTTTCTTTCTTTCTTTCTTTCTTTCTTTCTTTCTTTCTTTCTTTCTTTCTTTCTTTCTTTCTTTCTTTCTTTCTTTCTTTCTTTCTTTCTTTCTTTCTTTCTTTCTTTCTTTCTTTCTTTCTGAGTTTCACTGCCATCCTCTTCCATGGCAGCACAGAGATCTGTTTACAATGCGTGCACTCGACCTCGTTATAGAGAAACAAAGAGCGCCAAACGAAACTCAGCGAGTAACTTTTCTTTTCGCCTTTCAACTGAAGCGCAAACGAAACGGAAAACTCGATCGCGTGTTCCTTTTCTTTTCTCTCTTTCTTTCTTTTTGCGCCGTCTTCGCGATTTCGCTAATGGACGGTTCAAAAAGGAAAACGGTGTACACACTGCCTCTGAAAAGGGCGTAGCAGTGGGACACGCGTGAAGCGTGCGCACAGCGCTCCACGCGCGCAGTGCGACATGAGTGATGACGACCTAGATTTCTGAGGGCTGCTTGACGTTTGCTTCCCACAGACTCGCATCTCTCGTTCTTTATCTCTCTCTCTCTCTTTCTCTTTCTTTGTCGTGCTCCGCTCACTTCACATTCATAAAGAAACTCTTTCCGTTGTAATAAAGTTTTCTTCATGCTGCTCCTCATCGTCATAATCTTCTTCTTCTTGTTTTCGCACTTCATCGTCATGATTATCATCATCATATTTCTTCTTCACAAATCTTCATCGTTATCATCTTGTTTTTGTTTCTTCTTGCTTCTTGCTGTTCTTCATCACCATCATCATCTTATTCTTCTTGCCTTGCTTCTTCCTGCAATTCATCATCATATTTTCTTACTTCTTCGTCTTGCTTCTTCTTTCTGTTCATCATCGTCAGCTTCATCATACTCTTCTACTTCCTGCTGCTCTTCATCGTGATCATCTTCTTCTTATTCTTATTATTCCCCTCTATAAAACAGTTGCTGTGGGGTTCTCTCGCACAATGACTTACTCCTACGATTTTCGTCTTTCCCGCACGGTTGTGTTTCCCTTATTTCTTACCAATGTTTACTTCTCTTTGTGTCGGCAACGTACCACGGCGCTCGATGTCTCTGCGTTCCTTCTGTAGAGAGCTACACACCTAGAAGTGAATGAAATGTAATGAAATGCCGGAAATGAAATACCACTTGGCTACTGACGAGTACGGACGTCGTGATCTGTAATTCATGATCGAGAGCTTGACTACCGACTTCGATTCATCGGAAAGCATCCCACGACGTACGCTTTCTTGTTTTTGGTCGTTGTTAACGCTGTTCTCGTCCTTCCTGGTGGTCTTCGATACCCTTGCTTTTGTTCCTACCTTTAGTATGAAGTGCGTATGTAAATTCTTTCTTTTAGGCCAGAAACAACAAGGTAAAGAACACGTTTGTATATGGAAGCCGCGCTAGAAAAATTCACGTCCGAACGTCACACGCGGCCTGGATAGGAACGGAAACTTGCTTATCGACGAAAGGTCCCCAAGTCTCCGCAAAAGATGTCGTATTTTTACTCTTTGTTATTGAAGTCGAGTTCTTGTGGTGCGTTGGTGCATTGTGTTGTCATGGTGATTTGTTTGCTTACTTGCTTGTTTGCTTGCTGTTTCTTTCAACAAATGTGTCGTTACGGTCAATTTATACGCCGATATAAAAAAATATTCGCCCCGCAAGCGATTCCTCCATAAACGTAATTTATATGCGATGACCTTGCGAATGACTCGAACATGCCCTGACCAATCTACCACGGTCACTCAGTGGTTCTAGTCTTTCCGAAAATATAAATAAATAAAAGGAAACTCCGTGCTGCTCTGTCCGTGTTTCACGAAGTCACTCCACCGCAGAGCACACGCTGAATTTATGTGTTGGCGCAGAACCACATTTAAAGATCATGAAAAGGCGAAGTATAAACCGCAACTGTAAAAACCCGAGATATGGAAAGAAACGAAAAGTACTCGCACGATGTCCCGAGGCCTTGTAGTCAATCAGCCGTGTATGTCCTCAAAACTCGGGCAAGTTCGCTGCAGTGCAATGAAAGGCGCGAACAGCATAGGAAAAAGAAAAAAAGAGCACGAGTGTTTCCTTGCATTTTAAGCCATGTAATCGCCTATTTGAAGGACTCCTGACTGAATATAAGCAGCACGGAACGATTAGTAGCGTAAAACGGGCGAGCCGTGCTCATCCCGTACTTGGTATGCGGCAGTAGCGTCCGAGTTGAGTAGGCTAGACAAGCTTCTGGCAGTCTCTTACGCTGCACGGAACTCGTGAAACGGAGTAATGCGTACAAATGGCGAACCACGGCCAAGCGAATGAGACGTGAAGACAAGTTCGAAAGAATTTCCACTTCGCGTACATTTTTTTTTTGTTTACTGGTATTGTTGTGTCGTTCTGTTTACTCCTCTTCATTTTTTTTTTTTTACTGGTTCGCGTTTCTTGAACGAGCTGTGAGTACTTCGCTTCATCGCTATCGAACGTCTGTAGACAGGCAGGAGGCCACCGGAAGCAAGCAAGGACGGAAGTAAAGAAGGAAGTTAGGAAGGAAGTGAGGAAGCAAGGAGAGTGAGTCAAAGGAATGCCTGGCACCGCTCTTGAAAACTGCCCTCCAAAAAATGACCTTGTTTACTTCGCTCTTCACCGTAAATCTGCGTTACAACAAAGTCAGTAAGCGGCTTAAAAAACTTCTTTTTCATTTGTTGCGTTGTATTTTTTCGTTATTCTTTTTTATTTATTCTCCTTTTTTTCATTTCCAACGACATCTCTATTAAAGGTTTGGTCATATCCATGTTCGAATCCGTTCTTTTGGGCCATCGCTTCCATTTCTCATTGAAAGACAATCTTTTTTTTTTCGCTTCCTCTAATACAAAAACCCTCTAACTCTAATAGAACACCTCTAATTTCTCTTATAAAAGACTTTGAACATTGATTCGGTTATTTGAAAGTTCGCAGGTGAAAGTGTATTATGTTTCTACGGACAGGGCGTTGAATTACCGTTTCTTAACCCCATAAAGCGACTCTGAATTGAAGCAATGAATCGGTTTAGATTGATAAATTGTACTCTCTTTGAGAACTGAAACGCCGTTTATTTAACCGTCATAGGTTTATCAACAGAGGAGAAAATCAGAGACGAAGTTTTATTTTTACATTTCGTGCCGAAATCGCAGCACACGGCGCCGCAGATTTCAAAGAGTATTTTTCGTTTATTGGCGACATTGACTCAACGAAATTTCCTGAAACTTGGTACGTTTAGTCTACGGTCATCTGAGAGCACAATGTACTTCATTTTTATTTATTAGAAACTTTATAGGTCCTAGCAGCCGTGAAAATGTATGACGTCAGGACGTTTGTTGCAGGAATTTCTAGGTGGCGTCGCCAGCCGCAGTAATTTACTAATATGACAAAAATAGTTTTTTTTTCTCCTCAGTATCCCTTTACCCTTGTCTCGTAAAGGAATAATCATTGTGTTTCTTTTAAATATAATGTTTTATTAGACGTCACTATCCCTGTTCCTTTCGTTGCTTCATACGCATTGCACCGGCGCTACAAAACAAGCGTAAAAGGAGAGGACACTTCCTGCGAAGGTTTCTTTGAAATATTTTCGCGGTGGCTAGAATAAAACCATCTGCAAGACAATATGTAGAGGCGACGTGGAGGATTGTGTACATCAGGGAGGTTCCAACTTTCCGAATATTCAATGTCACACATGCATTTCGATGATCGCGCAATTGGGCTTTCGTTGGCCCGTTCCGCCCTTATAAAAATCAATTTAGACAGTCTATAGACTGTCTAAACCCATTTTTAGTTAGTAATAGATTATCTAAATATACTTTTGCAGGGGCGGTCGCTGACGAATGCTGGAAAGAGGATGGGAGACCCTGTGCCGATGCCGCTCATGCAGTTTTCATGCAGTTTTAGTTCTACCTATATATAACTGCGCTTACGCATCACTTAGTCTAAATCACAAAGGAAATTATTTGTGCAGTTTTGTTCGCCCCGCCACTGTGGTCTAGTTGTTATGGCACTCGACTGCCGACCCGAAGGTCGCGGGATCGAATCCCAGCCGCGGCGACTGCATTTTCGGTGGAGGCGAAAATGTTTGAGGCTCCTGTACTTAGATTTAGGTGCACGTTAAAGAACCCCAGGTGGTCGAAATTTCCGGAGCCCTCCACTACGGCGTCCCTTATAATCGTATCGTGGTTTTGGGACGTTAAAACCCAGATATTAATTATTATTAATCGTGGAGTTTTGTTCTAATATGGTGGCCGTACCTTAAAGAGATACTAGAGAAACAATTAATCGGTTTAGATTGTTAGCCTTTTCGCTACCTGCAGTCTACGTTCGTGGACATGACTTTTTAAGCAAATTACACGACAGCTAACAGCTCACGGTCATTGAAAATTCGCACCTTGCTAACCCAAAGCGTTACCCATACTCCAAGGCGGGAGCAGCAAAAATCACCATTTAGTGGCAGGTGTGCAACCGAAACCAACGGTAGTAGGAAGATCGTACAGCGCGGGGCTGCTTAGGCTTAACTGCTTTGCAAGTAATATTTTGCTTGCATACAACGCAGTGCGAAAAAAAAGTTATATATACTATTGGCCTTTCGAAGTCATTTTAAAATTATTTAAAGCACTGAAAGCCAGAATCCGCTTATATTGGAGGGGTTTTTGCCATATTCATAACTAAACCGTTCGCGGACACTAATTTTTACCCTTTGAAAACTAAATTTTTGTCGTGCGCAACCCTTTATTTATTTATTTTTTTTGAACTTGTGCAACCACGTGAAATAATATTTTGCAAACAGCATCTCGTTTTGTTGCCTACATCTTTATTCTGTGGCGAAGGGGATAAACTGGGCTCTGAGGGCTCTAATGTCGTAAATTTCACCATCGTAAGTTTATTAATAGAGGAGAAAATCAAGGTGAAAGCTTCATTTTTAAAATTTCGCCCCGAAACCTCCGCGCGTGATGTGGCGGATTTGAAAATATATTTGTCGTATATTGGGTGACATTGTCTCAACGAGCTTTCCTGAAACTTGGTGTGTGAAGCCCTATGACCCCCTCAGATGTAAAAGCAAGTCATTTTTACCGATTACGGACAACGTGGGACATAATAGGTGCCGTCAAAATCTATGACGTCACGGCGTTTGGTGCCGGAATTTCAAAGTGGCGTCGCCACACGTATTTCGTTTTCGCGCGTTTTCTCGCGTACCAAGCGTCTTCTCGCGGCAAGCGTGGTGATTTTGGTCTTGTGCAAAATATGTTACGAATACGAGAGAAATGGTTTTCTCTTTTGTGTCATTAAGAATCTCCAGAAATGCACAATCCTTTCTTGATGCTACTTAAAAACGCCCCCAGCGGCTCATTTTTTTTTTTTCTTTGCAAGAAATACACTAAGGTTTTCATACCACGAGCGAACTTGCTTCTAACAGTCCCTGCATCTTTTATGTGATTGAGAGCATCCAATAGCAATATCGGCGGAAGCGAACAATGACCCCAGGGTGTCTACGGAGGCTCCGCATCGTACGTTGCAGGTCGAACTGCGCGTAGAGACGTTACGTTTCATGAAACAATCAGTATCCAGACCGTTAAGAGTCAACATCTGTTGCATTTTTTCGCCATGTTCAGTTGACTTGTCCTTTAGTAGATGTGCGAAACAATCCTCTTGTTATCACAACAGCTGCTTTGTTGCTCCCGTTAGTTCCTCGGGTCGCCGTGCTCGGTCCAGTCGAGTGTCTTGGAGTGCGCTAACGGCATCTTTTCTGTCTGGCCACCTCCGGGACTTCATGTGGCGCCTGGGATGGGGTGTGCTTCACACTCTCGACCGCCTCGAGCAGTGCAGAATGCTCCAGTCAGCAACATGCCCGAACTGCTGCCTTCAGGAAACAAATCAGCATGTTCTGAGAGAATGTGTATCATTGCTCGTATTTTCTGGAGGGCCGTGCATGCTGGATTTCGCGGGTTCGGAGTAAATCGCTTCGTTTCTTGTGGGCATTGTTCTCGGGGCCGCTTCGCCTGCCTTCTCGTTGTTGCCGGTGCTTTCTGTCTTTGGCGCAACCGCTGCGAGGCGGTTGCAGCAGGCCGTCGCTGTCGCGCTCTCTTTCCGATCTTAGAGCGATTGTACACGGAGCTTCTGTCCGTTATTTCGGAGGAGCTCTTCTTCCTCGGTGAGGAGGGATTCCTCCGGCAGTGGTCTTGCCCTTTTGTGTTGGTCTGTGACAGACGCGTGGAGCTTCTCTTTCGGCCTGCCTGGTTTTGGTAGGCTGATGTCTCGTTTGGTGCCGGCACAAATACCGTGTAAATATGCAAAATGTACATATTCACGTTTTATTTGTGCTTTTTGTTTGCCATGTAATGTACATATGTATATCCATCTGTTTGTGACAAATTTTTGTGTGTGTGTGTTTATGTGCTAAACATCGACTGTAAGTTTAGCCTCCGCGTCACTTCATGCTTTGTTTCCATGTGACTGAAGTTTTTGTGATTCTCGTAAACGTATGCCTAGAAAGCAAATGTTACGTTCAATTGTTATTGATGTTAACCGTCTGTGATAATAAATGTTTCTAAACACGCGCTCACAGGGTCCCTTATTCAGTCGCCTAAGACTACTGGAAAGCGACAGCCATCTTGTTTTTCTTCTCAGTCGATGTACCGATCCCCCCACGCCCCCCTCCAAAAGATCTATCTATCTATCTATCTATCTATCTATCTATCTATCTATCTATCTATCTATCTATCTATCTATCTATCTATCTATCTATCTATCTATCTATCTATCTATCTATCTATCTATCTATCTATCTATCTATCTATCTATCTATCTATTATCTATCTATCTATCTGGTCTGTCTGTCTGTCTGTCTGTCTGTCTGTCTGTCTGTCTGTCTGTCTGTCTGTCGTTGTCTGTCTGGTCTGTCTGTCTGTCTGTTGTCCGGCTGGAATTCTATTTCCCTTTCCCTTCTGTTTCCTTCATTCCAACGCTGTACTGTGTTCAGCGGTATATTCGAATCGACTGACGACGAAATATCCAGCTCTCCGTTCACTTCCTCGCCTCGCCTCTATGAGTAACAACTGTCGAGGGCGCCCTTTTTTTGGAGAGCGCGCGTCCCAAGCGTGCCCTTGTCGCCCTTGCGTGCCGATGAAGAGAGTGGAAGGAGAGCGAGGGGGAATACCCGTAATAAATGATCCGTGTATCCGTGTAGTGTCGCGCTCCGCATAAGCTTGGCGGAGGCGGCGGCGCGGCGCCTTTGCGCATCGGCTCACTGCCGTCGGCCTGCGTGCGCCGACGCCCAGATCATCGAGTCTTCGATCTCGTCTCGGACCACTCTCTTTACGCAAGGACACACCGCTGTATACGGTACAAGCGCGCGCCTCGTGCTGCTACGCTCGGCGCGAGAGCCAACGATAGCGCGTGACTATATATACAGCCGTCGAGCAGATTCACGGTTTGCCATATTTCGTTAAAAGGAAAATAAATTGCCAAGAATACGAAGATGCAGCGTATGAATAAAATAAACCTGCTTCCAAGGTGCCTGAAATTCTTCCTGATTTTGGATTAATACCTGGGCCCAACGCCTTTAATGTGCGATCGCTGTATCATCCAAGCCAACCAGGAGGATCACGTATCGCAGTACGATGGGAAATCAGTCAACACACCCCTTACGCTACAAATGTCACACTTAAAACCTATGCAGGCGTCATGGAGTGCAAAGAGTCTCGCTAACACGTGTAGTATTGCGGGGCAGAAGCGCAAGATTGCACCAGGCGTCGAAACATGTAATTGCGCAACAAGAGGGTGGTTTAGAGACCACAAAGCGCACGTGCATAATTAATTATCAGCAGCAATAACATCGACAAAGTGTGCAGCATGTGGGGGCGCGTATTGCCTTGCGGACGCGTAGTGGGTACTTCGCGAAATGATTCATTATGACGTCGTGGGCACTTCGCAGTTGCACTTGCAGTAGACATGCATCTCTAGGAAAGCTTTAAAACGGCTAATGTTACGCGCACAGACGTTCCTCTTGTCGCTCCACGGTTGAGGCGCCCACCGAAAGCGAAGCCTGGCGAAAGGATGTGAAGGCGATGCGAACGGGTCCCGATTACGCTATCACGTAATACTCGTGTAGGCTAAGCTCTCTGAGCGTCCTCCACGTTTGTTTATTTATTTTTTTTTAATTTCACCACGAGCTTACCTAACTTCCTGCCGTCTTCGGTTGCGATGTCCATTCCCGAGTACCCATTCCGTTGCCCTAACGGACCACCCGTTGGTCTGTAGCTAGCTTTTAACTATCTTTTCCTCGTTCCCCTACACATTACCTTGCCTACCCAGCAGCACTACATATCATAAATTTGAACTAGAACATCATAACATATTATCGTCATACAGCACAAATGGTATGCCGGCATACACAGCAGTCTGCGCCCCAGTAAAATAGTAAAGCGTGCTCGCAGACGTGTCGGCTACAGCCAGGTCATCGCGAACGTTGTGTAATGACGACACGCCTCGCCGACGTCACGTGGTCGTGACGTCGACGAAGACAGCAGTCGGCGTTTGCAGGATTGAAACTGTCTTATATTGGCGAACTTGTGGCCGGAAAATGAGAACTAGGAGTACAGCAATACACGCTGTACAATGATAGCGGCGAACAGGGCGTCGTCCGTCGATCAACTGATAAGCGGTCAAGTGCGTCGGTTTTTATACAGGTGCTACGGTACTTTCCAGCGATATCGCTGGTGGCGGCGTTATCTCTCGATAAAGCTGGAACATTCGCGTGCGGCGCGAAATCTTAACAAAAGCGATCTACTACAATCGAGAAGTCTCTCGAACACTGCTTCGCGGGCAGCGTCGAGCGTTGATAATCGCCCTTGATGGTCAAACCAAAAAACATCAAAATAGGACAAGAAGTGGGCGTGGCAATATCTATGCGCATTTCGGTACACATTCGAAGGCCTGTGTGGAAATGCTGAGCTGGCTTTCGATCTCGTATACCTAGGAGCGTGTTGAAACGCGTACTTCCTCCGTAAAACGGGCACGCGTCAGACTCGTTTTCGTTTTCTTGCATCGACTAGGGACATCTAGTTCACGCCATCCATGTCTCAAAAGAGTTTCACTGAAATGCTTATACGTGCCTGTCTCGCCACAGCTTTTTGCGAAACCACTGCGAGCCCTCATTCGATATTCACTCGATGCCGGATACTCTCGCAGAATTCACGCAGCCTGCGCGATCGTCTCGGCAAATGTGATGGTGCAACGTTTTATCGATGCGAAGCATGCAACACCGGCGTGCACCTGCGCACGCGCCTCCGATGCGTGTGGATTGGATAAGTTCGGCCTGATCTTGGCTTTCAAGTGCGTCATTTTTGCCGCTGCCAGTTCGAGGAATCGACCTCGCTTCTTTCGCGGCGACAGGATATGTATGGACCGTGCATTTATGAATGCGCTACGCTGGACTTATCGACACTCTTTCTTTCTTTCTTTCTTTCTTTCTTTCTTTCTTTCTTTCTTTCTTTCTTTCTTTCTTTCTTTCTTTCTTGCTTTCTCTTTTTTTGTTTCTGTCCTTCTTTCTTTCTTTTTATCTAGCTATATCTATCTATCTATCTATCTATCTATCTATCTATCTATCTATCTATCTATCTATCTATCTATCTATCTATCTATCTATCTATCTATCTATCTATCTATCTATCTATCTATCTATCTATCTATCTATCTATCTGTGTGCGTGTGTGTGTGAACTCAAGGACGGGCTAGTTCATTTCAATGATGGAAAATGCAGTTGAACAAGAAGAAATTCACCTGCCGAAACGTTTATTATATATATATATATTATATATATATATATATATATATATATATATATATATATATAATGTGTGTGTGTGTGTGTGTGTGTAGAGGAAAGGCTGCCCGCAGACCCGGTTTGCGTTACGGGCTCAAGCTTAGCGTCAGCAACAAATTATGGCAGTTTTTAGAAGCTCCACAGTTGCAGTTGACGCCATCGCGCGTTTGGAGTCAACCACGCTCGAGAAATCTTTTTCTCGTGCGTATTTCAAGTAAGAACCGAGCGTGTCTCAAAAAGCAAGCAGCGCGCGTCTCAACGTTAAAATCTGCTCTTTCAAATCTATTCTGGCGTGTCGAGTTAGAAACGGGCACAATGTGCAGCCTTGTTATATAGAGGACGGTGCGGCGGACCTCGGCATACGCTGCGACAGCCGCCCACATCGTGTCGTCGTTATTCGCGTCTGACGCCGCTTTTCGAGGATTAAAGGATCCGCGTGGGATGTTGCTGCGGTATACAAGCTAACGAGTTGGGTTGTGTTCCACTCCACGCTATATATTGACCTGCTTGAAATGACCTAAGTTTGGGCATGTTGGCGGTGAGTTTGAACGCTGGAAAAGGCAGCTGAAAAAAAAAGGAAAATGACATTCTCTTTGACGCTGGGGGACACGTGCGTGAGCGCACCGTCGGTTCATTTAACGAAAAAAGAAATAAATTATCTTAATCACAGGCTGTGGACGACTAGGCAGAAGGGGCAATAAAAACCATCTCTCATCTTAGTTCCTTTGTCGGCTTTTATTTTGCACTGATCATCGTTTCTGAAGTCAAATGTGACAAATGCAGTTGCGCAGGTCTTTCATCAAGCCCATATATAAGAGTACGACGCTCCAAAAATAAATCTGTTGGAAGTTCGCGCTGTGTTCGTGGGTTGTCACTCGATCATTGTCTTGTGTTGTGCGCTAGATGCTGGTATGGACCAACGTTCCGGGATTCAAAACTTCGAGCGCTTCTCGGCGTGTCCATGTAGTTAAGTGTCTTGTCTACTTCTTTGTCCTTCTAATGCGAAAGCTTTATGTGTCTTATTTGTCAAGTTATCTGGCACCCGGCATCGGGGTGAACAAGATTGGCACTGAAAATCACGTGACCAAGCGAGAAAGTCATAGAATGACGTCACTTGATGATATCCTAATGACGTCATAATATTTTTCTTTTTTTTACCCTGGGCCTTCTTTTTTGTCAAGGAACTGTACCGACTGTAACAAATGTGAACATTTTCGTTCGTGCAACTAATACATGCGTGTACATTACTGTATGAGAAAAATATATCATAGCAACCCCCTCCCTCCACTACCGAGTACTACACCATGAGATAAATGTTCCTAGTAAACTGAACAATCGCTAATTAACGTTCCTGATTTTTCTTCATTCCTTCTTTCTCCAACTCTCTCTCTCTCTGTGTCTGGTAGAATGTACGGTCACGGACAATCGAAATAACAATTTAGGGTAAAACACGTCCTTTAGTTCCTGCATCCAGCGGTATTCTTGATGTCAACGGGATTCCGGCTTGCACTTCTGGTTCAAGATCTAAATCGTCTTTGGTATACAGGTAATTAGGGGTAGGAGATAGTGCTCTCGAGCGATCCACTCCCGAAATCTATTCTGTACACAGTAATTTCTTGTTCGCTTTCTAATTGCCCGGGACTGTAGTTTCCTTACGCAATAAACATCTCCCTTTTTTTTTCTAAACACATAGAAGAACTAACGGATGTGTCCCCGTTTGATTTTCTGTGCGCCTTAATTAACCGATGTCCCACTCTTTGAAAGCACAACTACTAGGCCCATAGCAAGAAATTTTTTGGGGGGGGGGGGGGGAACTTGTTGAAAACCTTGACTTTTTGAGAAAAGCACTTATTTTTATTATTTATTTTTGGTAAAAACACCTACTTCACCAAATTTCCGAGGGGGGGGGGGGTGGGCGGGACCCTAGCACCCCCCCCCCCCCCTCGTGGCTACGGACCTGACAACTGCTATTAAACTGCTCAGCGCAAAAAAATTTTACACGGTACACATACAAACGACGAGGACTCTGACAACTGCACCGGTGGTGATTGATCAGATGCCAATAATCAACTTCATGTGCGTAGTATAACACAGTAGACATGGCACATTTGCGCCGCGAACATCTCGAATAGAAACGATCATGTTTCTTACATATGCAGCGACCGTCTGTACAGCATTTCCTATAGGAGATGCTGAAGAACCGAACATCCGAATGGTCCCCATTTGTTGCAGCCGCAGTATACGCTGACCATATAACCAAATCTCAATGCGTCTCGTTTGTTGGCAAAACCAAGTGACAGCCTTCTATAACGCGTATATACTATTATAAATCGCCGGAATAAACGCGAGTTTGCGCACGCGCGCTCTAGAGCGGCAGCCTTCCTTTCAAAACCATCGCATTCGTATCGCTCGAGAACCGATCGCCTGTGTCGTTTGCTCGGCGAGACGAAACGAGGCGCAGCGAAGACAAACGCGTTGAATTCACGCCTCATTT